>NC_079194.1:227881450-227936450 GCF_029499605.1 Hyla sarda | reverse complement strand
ATTTCTCCTAACATACATGACAAATGGCAAAAAATGGCAGAGACAATATACATAAAGTAGACAAAGGAGGAAGAAGTAACTGACAGTGATCAAGACAAAGTACATTAATGACAGTGACGAAATAGAACATAAAAATAGAAGGAAATTGAATAAATGGAAAGCCACAGACAAAATATGCCGAGTATAAGAAAAAAGGTTAAAGGGTACTCCGCCCCTAGACATCTTATCCCCTATCCAAAGGATAAGGGATAAGATGTCAGATCGCCAGGGTCCTGCCATTGGGGACCCCCGCAATATAGCAAGGAGCAACCACCTGTAACTGCTTCTGGAAGCGCTGGAGGTTCTCTGGCTAATTCCTCACGACTACAGGGCCGGAGTATCGTGACGTCACGACTCCGTCCCGTGTGACATCACACCCCACCCCCTCAATGCAAGTCTATGGGAGGGGGCGTGGCGACCGTCATGCCTCCTTCCATAGACTTGCATTGAGGGTGCGGGGCGTGATGTCACATGGGGCGGAGTCGTGATGTCACGATCTTCCATCCCCGTGGTCGGGAGGAATTAGCCAGAGAACCTCCAGCGCTTCCAGAAGCAGTTACAGGTGGGTGCTGCTTGCTATAGTGCGGGGGTCCCCAGCGGCGAGACCCCAGCAATCGGACATCTTATCCCCTATCCTTTGGATAGGGGATAAGATGTCTAGGGGCGGAGTACCCCTTTCAGGGGTTGTACAGGAATACACACACAGTTGTGTGTACTATTACACAGCTCAGCCTTGTTCACCAAACTGTAGTGTAACTGCAATAATACACTCAACCCATGAAAAAGTTTGGCGCTGATTTTGGAAAAAAGGAATCAAACTTTCTAATCCTTTAGGACTATTCACTAAGAGGTGATGAAGCCTGGCCCTTCAATAAGAAAACATAAAAAAGTTTTAAAAGATTAACATTTTCTATATGGCCTAATGTACACAATTACATTTTGTCAGCATACCAGTTCTATAGAGTCGGATGGAGCTGTAATACATGTGGCACTGTACACGACTTTATCATATGCATGATGCCTATGAAAACAAGAAGGCATATAAAAGGAAAGAAAAGAAAAAAGGTATGCGGCTTTATGGCTAAAATCTAAAGTCCTTATAGAACACATACATGCCATACTATAAATCAATAAATATACAGTCACCCCTATTATAATATCCATTGCAATATTAGTATGTGCACGGCGCATCAAAGATATTCAGCCCAGATGTACTAAAACTAGTACTGGTAGTCTAATTTTTAGTCTAGGGAAACGAAGACAATCTTCAAATACATAGGATTTATGGAAGTGTATGAGGCTGATTGATAAAATCGGATATATCTGAAGACTGTTTAGCCTGAGTTTAGACCAATGATTAGCTGGCTTACTTCAAACCAGAATTGCATGTGGCAAAAAGGTTGCATTTTTGGTGCATAAAGGCCATGCACCCTGTTTATACTAAAGCTACACTTTGTTGGGCCCAGTGTAAAAGTGTCAAAATGTGGCACAAGTCATGCAAGTTTTTGGTGCAAATTGTGCCAGAATTCCGGTGCATTCTTAGCCCTCATGTTTGATTCAAGACATGAACAATATGCAAAGTAGCTGTAGACAGCTGTTTCAGGGGTTCCAGCCCATAGTCAGTACAGAACAGGGTAAAACAGCTGTCTACAGATGGGTTACTCCCCTATGGAAAAGAATGGCTTGTAAGACTCCATATGTCACTTTGGCAGTCATCTCAAGGAGATACCCAACTCCCTTAGTCCCAAGGAATGAATAAGGAAGAACAAAGACAGGAGACAAGTCGCATGCCAAAAATAATGTAGGATGGACAAGGGCAAATGGGTGAAAGATATAAGACAAATGCAAAAAAGAGGGAAGGCATAACAAATAAAAAGGGAGGAGAACAAATCAAAGAGAGAGAGAGGGAGAATGGCCAGACTAAGAGCTGAGAAGAAGAATGGTGGAGGAGTAGATGAGGAATACAAGGTCAAGAATAATAGGGAAAAGAACAAGAAACAATGGTAAAGGACAGAGGAAGGAAAACACCATGAAGATCAAGAGGCTAGGGAAAAGATAATAGCAAAGCAGAATGAAGAAGGTAAAAGAGTTGAAGGAAGAGAATCGGAAAGCGGGGGCAGGGAGACTGGCCGACAGACTGAAGGCATAAAAGAAATAAAAGTGACTAATGGCCTGAAATTGAATTACACAGCCTGCTAATCTTTATGACTGCATGCTTTCTATGTGCTACCCTCACACTCCAAAAACTCAGCCATGAAAACTCATTGGGTGGGATTAAATCAAATGCATACCACATCGGCAGCATTAGGAAAGAAGTGTACAGTAACAGCTGAACGGTCATAGTTATTAGCCATTGCAATGGAGGCAGAGACACAGATGTGGTTATGGCATAGAAATAAAAGAAAGAAATGTGCAGAGATTTGCAGCATATTTCATCGGTGTTGTCACGGGACAGAGTACAGTAGGAGTGTAGCCAATGATAGAATAACGTTTTCAGCTGTGATGTCTGCCACCTTCAAGAGCAATGTCTTCAAGTCTACATCCACCGCCGCCTTAAAGGAAACTTCCTTTTCAGGAATAATTTACTTATATCAATAGCTGAATATCTTATATAGACACTGGATGGGGGTCCAGGGTCAGAAATTGATGGTATATACTGCAGATAGGCCATAAATGTTTATAATAGGAGTTCTCTACAAAACCTTGTGTGTCAATGTTACCTAATATTTAGCATCTATGCTTTTGTCAGTAAATAGATACACTACATCCACAGGATGTAAACCTGTCCGGACCTTTCCTGCTTTTACAGTTTGTATGCTAGAAGCCTATGGATAGGGCCGGCTCTGCCTATAGGCAAAATAGGCAGCCTGCCGCAAGACAGTTACAACCAGCATCCAAACCACTCGCTCAGCCAGAATGGGGCATGTCAAAGGGTGGAGTCAAGAGGGCGGCACAATTTGCTTTTGCCTAGGGTGGCAAAAATCCTTGAACCAGCCCTGTATATGGATAAAATGAATCATAGCTGAACTGCAGGCCATGTTGTTGCCTGAAATAAATTAAATCCATTGGCTTAGTGAACAGGATATTAGAGGTTTTTTATGTCTATGTATACAGTCATGGCCGTAAATGTTGGCACCCCTGAATTTTTCAAGAAAATGAAGTATTTCTCATAAAAAAGGATTGCAGTAACACATGTTTTGTTATGCACATGTTTATTCCCTTTGTGTGTATTGGAACTAAATCAAAAAAGGAGGAAAAAAAACAAATTGGACATAATGTCCCACCAAACTCCAAAAATGGGCTGGACAAAATTATTGGCACCCTTAACAATATTTGGTTGCACACTCTTTGAAGTTTTCCCAGAAGGATTTTGGCTTACTCAAGTTCATTTTGGCAAAATGTAGCCTTGCTTTTTTATGTCTCTGTGTCAGCAGTGGGGTCCTCCTGGGTCTCCTGCCATAGCGTTTAATTTCATTTAAATGTTGACGGATAGTTCACACTGACACTGATGCTCCCTGAGCCTGCAGGACAGCTTGAATATCTTTGGAACTTGTTTGGGGCTGCTTATTCACCATCCAGACTATCCTACGTTGACACCTTTCATAAATTTTTCTCTTCCATCCACGTCCAGGGAGATTAGCTACAGTGCCATGGGTTGCAAACTTCTTGATAATGTTGCGCACTGTGGACAAAGGCAAATCTAGATCTCTGGAGATGGACTTGTAACCTTGAGATTGTTGATATTTTTCCACCATTTTGGTTCTCAAGTCCTCAGACAGTTCTCTTCTCCTCTTTCTGTTGTCCATGCTTAGTGTGGCACATACAGACACACAATGCAAAGACTAAGTAAACTTCTCTCCTTTTTATCGGCTTTCAGGTGTGATTTTTATATTGCCCACACCTGTTACTTGCCCCCAGGTGAGTTTAAAGGAGCATCACATGCTTGAATCAATCTTATTTTTTTCGCAATTTTGAAAGAGTGCCAATAATTTTGTCCAGCCCATTTTTGGAGTTTGGTGTGACATTATGTCCAATTTGCTTTTTTTCCTCCTTTTTTGGTTTAGTTCCAATACACACAAAGGGAATAAACATGTGTACAGCAAAACATGTGTTACTGCAATCCTTTTCTGTGAGAAATACTTCATTTTCTTGAAAAATTTCAGAGGTGCCAACATTTACGGCCATGACTGTATGACAATGTTTCCATTCACTGACAGCAAACAGTGATCTTATAAATGGTGTGAAAAGTTGCTACTAAGCTACTATGTTCTAAACTACTTTAATCTGATTCTTGACATGGGGGAGTGGGGTATATCTGTACTTGGCCTTTCCTTTTATGGGGCTTATAACAAATATATGAATTTGCCTCTGCAACATGTGCAACATGGAAACCTGGTAATACAATGTATATTTTGTAATGTTATTAATTTATTGTCCTGGCCACTATATTATACTATATAATACCATTTATATAATGTAATGTAAAACTAACACATAACAGAATAGAACACAGGTCAGCGGAGATTATCTAAAAATAACATCGGTAGAAACATTACGTTCTGATGTCTGAACCGGACAATTATAGAGATGAGAGGCAATACGTAGGAGCCACAGTTGTGGATCACTTTGGTGGAAGTCCAATCTGCTGTCACCTCCGGACTAGGTTATCTTCATACTTTTTAATGTGGTAGTCCGCATGAATTCTGCACAGAAATTTGCCTGAAATGCGATCTGTGTTCCATGCATATGAAATAGGTTTCTGCAGCCCTGTTCAATAGATGCAATAGAAAATTCACAGCAGGCCACTTATTTTAGGTGGCAACACTAAAAAATAGCCCCATATCAAATCAGCAGGACATATTGATGAAGGATCAGCCTTGTAGTTGCTCAAGGAAATTATACATCAAATATTAAAAAAGGGGGTTTCCAGGATTAAAAAACACCCAAAACAACACAGCTTCTTTCTTCCAAAAACAGCGCCCCACCTGTCCTCAGTTTGTGTGTGGCATTACAACTCTGCTCAAGTCCCTTTAATGAAACCGAGCTGCTATATCACGCGCAAACTGAAATCAAGAGTGGCGTTATTTCTTGGAAAAGGGGGCTATGTTTTCTCTAATCCAGGTTAAGCCCAATAAATCACGGTGTGAACATAGTCTAAAACTTGCTAGACACTACATCAGATTAACGTCAACTAAACTTGCTTATTTTAGCACGACTGGCCAATTCTTTAAAGGGTTTCTCCTCCAGCATTGTGTCATCAGGGGAGTGTTGGGAGGCCCCATACCCATTAAAGGGTTACTCCGCTCCCCAGCGTCCGGAACATTGAGTTCCTGAACGCTGTGTGCGGGCTTCCGTCTTCACGCCCGCCCCCCTCGTGACGTCACGGCCTGTCCCCTCAATGAAAGTCTATGGGAAGGGGGCGTGACAGCCGTTACGCCCCCTCCCATACATTTGCATTGAGGGGGCGGGGCATGATGTCACGAGGGGGCGGGAGCGAACACGGAAGCCCGCACACAGCGTTCAGGAACTCAATGTTCTGAATGCTGGGTAGTGGAGTAACCCTTTAATGGGTATGGGGCCTCCCAACACTCCCCTGATGAAACAATTCTGGAGGAGAAAATGGTTGGGCATGTTGTCAACTGCTACAAACATTCATAATACATGCAGAACATTTCTACAAAAAAAAGGATGAGGACTTTTATCAGCCAATTAATAATGGACAGGTATCTTCCTATTCTCTTTATTATAGGTGTATATTATAGGAAAGAGTGCACCCGTTATAAATAATAAAAATGATAAAAAAGTCAGCTACCGTGACTCGTCTAAACAATCAACCCGCAGCCTCCTGCTTTTGTACAGTCACATGACCTGTACTATTCTTAATATTGACAGTAGCTGGCTGAACATAATACCGTCTATAGTTACAGGACGACAGTGTTGCAGAGTTTTTGGGTGACCCTCAGTCTACGCAGGAAGTGAGTAATACTCCAGACAATTAGTATCTCAACATACTCCCAAAAAAATGAGAATTCCACTTCGAGACTTGTGGCTTGGGGAGTAGTGAACTGTAAGATGATCCTGACACAGTGAAGACGTGTTCTCCAGCGTTCAGGTCACTACAGATCAAATGAAAACAATTATTTCAACTAACTGTGTTTAAAGCATTTAACAATTGCCAAGGTCAAGTGACTGCCGACTTACAAGGCCCAAGGGGCATGTTCATATGAAAACAATGCAAATAAATTATCCCGCAGACCTTTTCAGTCACTAAGTGGCCACAAAGGTCATTCTCTGTGCGGTCTGGAAACTTCTATGCAAAACCAATATAGATTATTTATCTGGCATGAAGACCATTTCGGATGTAGCCTCATGCCAACTGCCTGGCTTTAGCACGCTGGTCACCGTTATGTAATTGATGTACTGCATAATGGCTCGTACGTATGCCAGCTTGATGGATTGGTGTGGTGCCCGTATCCTGTTATGTGTCCATACTGAACCTCTGTGTTGCCTCTGCTTTTATGCCGTTTTGTCACCATTGGAGAGTATACAGTGATCCCTCTACTTACAATGGCCTCAACATACAATAGTTTCAACATACAATGGTCTTTTCTGGAAGTTAAAACCAGACTCAACATACAATGTACAGACAGTCCGGATCTGTGAAACGTGTCAATGAACTGACCAATCAGAATGGGCATTCACTGGTAAAACTCCTGTAGTACTGAAGCGTATGCACTGAATGGTGTCTGGTAGCGCCTCCTACAGTACAGGGAGGTATTACATGTTCTGTACTACTCTTTGGGCCAGGATTAGCTGCTCCTTTGGACACCAGTAGAGATGAGCGAACTTACAGTAAATCCGATTCGTCACAAACTTTTGGGCCAGGATTAGCTGCTCCTTTGGACACCAGTAGAGATGAGCGAACTTACAGTAAATCCGATTCGTCACGAACTTCTCGGCTCGGCAGTTGATGACTTATCCTGCGTAAATTAGTTCAGCCTTCAGGTAATCCGGTGGGCTGGAAAAGGTGGATACATTCCTAGGAAAGAGTCTCCTAGGACTGTATCCCCCTTTTCCAGCCCACCGGAGCACCGGAGAGCTGAACTAATTTGTGCAGGAAAAGACATCAACTGCCGAGCCGAGAAGTTCGTGACGAATCAAATTTACTGTAAGTTCGCTCATCTCTAGACACCAGGTGAGGGCGGCTCCATGTTACTTTTTTTAGGACACTGTGTACTGTATAGGACCCCGAAGAAGCTCCTGTCCTCTACATAGACCAGTGCTTCCCAAGCAGGGTGCCCCAAGCTGTTGCAAAACTACAATTCCCAGCATGCCCGGACAGCCAACGGCTGTCCGGGCATGCTGGGAGTTGTAGTTTTGCAACAGCTGGAGGCTCCCTGCTTGGGAAACACTGACATAAACAATGATTACAGCTCCCAGAAGATCTTTCTTACTTTTATATGTAAGGATTTGCTTTATCTGTATTCGTTATCTACTTATTTTTCTTTAATTCTCACTTTTTCCTATTTTTGGATGACATTTTGGTGCCTTTAGTACCATTTACCTGGTTTCCATAGAGTTCTGGTCTCAACATACAATGGTCGTCCCAGAACCAATTAATATTGTAACTTGAGGAACCACTGTATACCGAAACCCCATAGAGTGTTCGCAGGTTCCATACTCTGGATTCCTAGAGCTGTGTTTCCCAACCAGGGAGCCTCCAGCTGTTGGAAAACAACAACGCCCAGTGTTTTGCAACAGCTGGAAGCATACTGTTTGGAAAACACTGCCCTAGGGCGCCACCATACAAGGTCTGAGCAAGAGTAAGTGTCACGCACACAAGCATTACAGGCATTTGGTGTGGCTATTCTATACCGAATTGCACACTGAACTTTCTCAGAGGACGACAGTACCTGAAAGTTTACATTTTCACCTTCACAAAGCAGAAATGTCCTGCTCAGAAAGTGACCCGCGGTGTGAATTTTTCAATCCCAGGCATACCAATGTTACGCTATGGCAAAATTTCCCGTTGCCTTCTAAGGGGAAGTCAAAATCCACTGCAAATACATCTAGTGCGCATGTAACATGAGAAGGCAAAACTTTAGAGCAGTGGTCTTCAAACTGTGGCCCTCCAGATGTGGCAAAACTACAATTCCCAGCATGCCCGGACAGCTGTTGGCTGTCCGGGCATGCTGGGAGTTGTAGTTTTGCCACATCTGGAGGGCCACAGTTTGAAGACCGCTACTTTAAAGGATTAAATATTTAAAAAAAATATTTTTAAAAGGTTGCCTGGCGTTGGACCTCTCTCTCTCTAATATATATATACGGTGTGTATATATATTTTTTTATATTTTCAGAATAAGATTTAAAGGGTAGCTCCCACCATCCTATATATTTTTTTTTTGCTAGCCCGTTCCCCCCCCTCCCCGCTACGGCACTAGCCTGTTCCCTCATTACACTTGCAGTTACTGCAGAGTCCGGCAGCGGGCGTGCAGGGACAGCGGTGGCAACGAGGCGGCGGCGGCAATGTGCGGGAGGAGTGGCCTCCCAGCCAGTGGCCGGGGAGGCAATGTGCTCGCTCCCACCTGTCTGATTGACAGGCAGGGAGCGAGTGCAGCCTAACTGAAAAAGGACTGATTTCCAGGCCAAAATCAGTCCTTTTTCAGTGGCCGGTTTTTTAATGTAAATTAAACCTTTTTAATGAAAAAAATAAAAAATAAAAGTATGTTAGAGATATGTTGTAGTACATAAGTACTACAACATATCAAAAAATAAAGTTGGTGACAGTGCCCATTAAAAAAAAAAAAAAAAAATCAACTATACTCACCTGCCTGATCGCTAATCTCTAATCTCTAGTGACTCAAGCTGTTTGAAACTCTGGCACATCTTGCACTGTGTGCTCAGTCTACACCACCTCTGAGGTAGTGTAGTTAAAGGGGTTATCCAGAAAAAAACTTTTTTTTATATATATATATATATATATATATATATATATATCAACTGGCTCCAGAAAGTTAAACAGATTTGTAAATTACTTCTATTAAAAACTATTAATCCTTTCAGTACTTATGAGCTGCTGAAGTTGAGTTGTTCTTTTCTGTCTAAGTGCTCTCTGATGACACGTGTCTCGGGAACTGTCCAGAGTAGAAGCAAATCCCCATAGCAAACCTCTTCTACTGTGCAGTTCCCGAGACAAGCAGAGATGTCAGCAGAGAGCACTGTTGCCAGACAGAAAAGAACAACTCAACTTCAGCAGCTAATAATTATTGGAAGGATTAAGATTTTTTATTAGACGTAATTTACAAATCTGTTTAACTTTCTGGAGCCAGTTGATATACTGTATATATAAAAAAAAGTTTTTCCATGGTATACCCCCATAAGGACTGGGTTGTTTTTTTATTTTGTTTTTTTCTTTAAATTTGGTGCAATTTAAGCCACAATCCCCCTTGTCCACCCCTTTTTAGGAAGCCACAATCCTTTTGAAAAAAAATTGGCACAAATTGTGCAAACAAGGCAAAATTCCTTTAAAAATGTGTGCTGCGACGCTTTTTTCAACAAATCTCAGGTGTTCTAGAACTGTGTGTTTACTACTTGTATATGAAACAAGTGTAAAGCTATATGCACACCACAGAGACATTTGCACTGTACACAGAGTCCTCATGGCTCCGAATTACAGAGTTATAAGCACTCCTTATGTGTTGCCACCAGACAGTTCCATATTGCAGAGGTATATAGAAAGCCTTATCAATGGAGCATGCCACTTTTTGAAATCAGAGACACACAGAGATACAACTTGGCTCCATAATGTATCTTTGGGTTGCTGCATTATGGATCCACACAACATAATGGTTATACAGAGCAGTAACAGCCATGTGCATGTGTCTTCAGCAGAAGTTCTCTTTACTTCCTTCACTCAAACACTTCATATTTTACTCCACATGTAAATGGACTGCAAGGGAAGGAAACGTTACACAAGGCAGCAGATACCATGGAAGATGGCTGCCATATGCAGTCTACTGGTCTCTGTTACTGGGATGCAGATGTGGTCTTCACTGGGATTGTATTTTCTTTTGTGGCTCGCCTCAATGGACTTTGTCATTCCTTTCCCCCTAATAGAGGTTGGGAGGCATGTGGTGTATGAAACGCTCTGAAAAAGCCTTGCCTGAGTGCCACTGGATAAGGCGCTTTGAAACGCCACATGGAGTGGAGACCTCTGCTATAAAAAGAATAGTCTTAGCTGTCTGTGGGTAGAAGGCCATACATATTTTATAACTTAGCTTTAAAGCTAATATTGTTTAGACCAAACAAGAATACAGGCCCATGAGAGGTGGGTGTCCCCATGGCCAGACCTCACTAAGGCTGCATTCACATCTCAGTTTTACACTACGGGTGCCGGATCCGGCTGGGGGAGGGGCAAACCGTGCGCTCCCGTACCCCAGCCGGACCAGCGCTGAACTCCATTCACTTTAATGAGCCGACCGGAGTGAAACGTTGACTCCGGTCGGCTTATTTTTGACCTGTATCCAGTTTTGTGACCGGACCTAAAACCGTAGTATACTACGGTTTTAGGTCCAGTCACAAAACTGGATACGGGTCAAAAATTAGCCGACCGGAGTCACCATTTGACTCCGGTCGGCTCATTAAAGTGAATGGAGTTCAGCGCTGGTCCAGCTGGGGTACGGGAGCGCACGGTTTGCCCCTCCCCCAGCTGTATCCGGCACCCGTAGTGTAAAACAGAGATGTGAATGCAGCCTAAGGTTGGGTAAATGACTGGTCAGCCAGACACGAGCTGGAATCAATGGATCTGGCAACACCTACACTGCCCTATAGGCTGAAATGAGGAATGGAGTCAGTCCTCTGGACCATCTGCCATGCAGTGTTTGACCTGGAGTGACCACGCTAAATAGCAACTATCACCGGATACATGTGAACTGATCCATATCTTATTTGCATATCATAAACATAATACATTCAGAAGAAAACCCTTTAAGTAACCTGTACAGATAAGTTCTCAAAAAACTAAAATCAACAACAAAAAGATTAAATTAATTAATTAATAAAATAGTATTTTGACAGAGTATCTTGCCAGGAGGCAGTTGACAAGTGTAATTGCTCAAGTTAAAGGGGTACTCCGGTGAAAACCTTTTTTCTTTTAAATCAACTGGTGGCAGAAAGTTAAACATATTTGTAAATTGCTTCTATTAAAAAATCTTAATCCTTCCAGTACTTATTAGCTGCTGAATGCTACAGAGGAAATTCTTTTCTTTTTGGAACACTGATGACATCACGAGCACAGTGCTTTCTGCTGACATCTCTGTCCATTTTAGCAACCATGCATAGCAGATTTATGCTAAGGGCAGCATGGTGGCTCAGTGGTTAGCACTGCTGCCTTGCAGTGCTGGGGACTTGGGTTCAAATCCCACTAAGGACAACAATAAATAAAGCGTTATTATTATTATAATAATGTCAGCAGAGAGAACTGTGGTCGTGATGTCATCAGAGAGCATTCCAAAAAGAAAAGAATTTCCTCTGTAGTATTCAGCAGCTAATAAGTACAGGAAGGATTAAGATTTTTTAATAGAAGTAATTTACAAATATGTTTAACTTTCTGCCACCAGTTGATTTAAAAGAAAAAAGGTTTTCACCGGAGTACCCCTTTAAGCAAGTTATCCTTTAACTACATTTTACATACACAATTTTATTGTTTTACGCAGTTCATCTTCGACCTCTTTTCTATTTGAATTTTAGCCATCCATAAATCGGCGCACCGTTGTGACACCTGCCCCATGATTTTCTTTTGTTGGTGTCTTTTATAGTGCGAGCATGAAAGGAAATAGAACTGATACCTCCTTCTTGTAATTCAGCTTTAATTGTAAATTCATCAGTGTTGTTAGAGGCCGGGCACAGATAGAGTCAAGTGCTTACATTTAATTAGGAGACAATAAGTGCAATGGCCACGTGGAGGTTAATGGGGGTCACCGGGCAGCGACAGATCCTTACCTAACCAGTCATTAAACTTCTTAACCTCGGAAGGCAGCCCCAGCTCTGTGAAATCGCCTGTGTGCAGAAGGATGTCCCCGTATGGCATCTGGATACCATCTGTCCTGGAGTGTGTGTCAGAGACGCAGACAAAACGCGTGTGGCCGGCTGGTTTGGGAGTGTCATAAGGGATGGGGTCTACCCTGGAGCAGAGATAATTAAATGAGTGTTAGAACTTGGAGACAACAGCGGAACAAATAGAGCAGCTGAAAAGGCAGAAAGCAAAGATCAAATGGAAACCTCAACAGGCACATTCCCAGTAATAGGTTCATGCAGAATGAAATGTATTATTTAACCCCAGCAAACTAAATAGAATATGGAACGTTAACAACATACAATAGCAGTTTTCCGAAACCAAGAGAAATTCTACATATCTTGTCATATAGTTAAAAAAAAAAATAGAACAAATTACTTATACTGTATACATTTATAATTAAGTGATTGAATAATGAGGTGATATAACTTAAAAAGCTTTAAAAAAAAAACAAATATAATAAATAATATAAAATTAATATAATCGTAATATCATTTTACATTGATCACCATAACAATTTTACCTTTTCTTTCTCAATAAACCCCCTCTAATGCCCCATTCACATCAAGACTTAGGGCTAAGTCGCCAGTATACATTAGAATACCTGCAAAGGAGTATTTTCACGTAAACCAAGGTGTACCCATGGAGATTGATATACCAAACAGATTTGGTCTGTTTCCTGAACATGTACATTTTATTTCAAGGGCTTAAAGGGGTACTTCTCTGCCCCAGCGTTTGGAACATTTTGTTCCAAACGCTGAGTGGGGGCTGTGGGAGTCGTGATGTCACGGCCAAGCCCCTCATGACGTCACGCCTCCTCAATGCAAGTCTATGGGAGGGGGCGTGGCTCTGCCATGCCCCCTCCCATAGACTTGCATTGAGGAGGCGTGTCGTGACATCACGAGGGGTGTTGTCGTGACGTCAAGAACGCTGTGGCAGTGGAGTACCTCTTTTTTTCTAAATAAACTGGTGCCAGAAAGTTAAAGGAGAACTCCAGAATATAAAAATTGTCCCCCATACTGCCGGCAGTAAAAAAATAAAGATGTACATAACTTCCTCCACTCCCCCGGGGCCTCCGGTAACCGGCTACGGCCTCCGCCACGATCCTCTTCCTGGTTGCCGGTGTTTGGAGAATCATACTGCGCTCAGCCAATCACCAGCTGCAGTAAAGTCCCGACTCGGCCGGCGATAGGCTGAACGGCAGTGTGAGAGCGCTTCAGGACACAAAATCCTTCGCTACACCAGCACCTACTGCCGGGGCCGAAAACATCACACTGACACTCAGCCTATAGCTATGAGTAAGGATCAATAGATCGGAAATGCGTCAGCTATTGCTTGGGACCTCTCTCTTTTTCTACATGTGCAATATTTTTTTTTTTTTTACATGTCCATGTTTGTCTGCCACCTGAAGGTTTTTTAATATGGAAGATTCCTGAATAAAAGTCAAGTTTTATGCTTCTACTTGCTGGCCTTTTTTGCATTGTTCTTTAGATTTGTAAATTACTTCTATTAAAAAATCTTAATCCTTCCTGTACTTATTAGCTGCTGAATACTACAGAGGAAATTCTTTTCCGTTTGAAACACAGAGCTGTCTGCTGACATCACGAGCACAGTGCTCTCTGCTGACATCTCTGTCCATTTTAGGAACTGTCCAGAGTAAAAGGAAATCCCCATAGCAAACATATGCTGTTCTGGACAGTTCCTAAAATGGACAGAGATGTCAGCAGAGAGCACTGTGGTCGTGATGTCAGCAGACAGTTCTGTGTTTCAAAAAGAAAAGAATTTCTGCTGTAGTATTCAGCAGCTAATAAGTACAGGAAGGATTAAGATTTTTTAATAGAAGTAATTTACAAATCTGTTTAACTTTCTGGCACCAGTTGATTTAAAAAAAAAAAGTTTTTCACCGGAGTACCCCTTGAAGCTGCCCTGGTCAAATAAAAGCTGAGCTGTGAAAGGTTGATATGGCAACAAAGACTTTTTTTCTTTCCTTTTTGGTTAATCTGCCCCCAATATGCTTCAGGCCCAAATAGCATTCACCACGTTTTCAAAGGATTTAAGTAATAGATTGGACTTTTTTCTTTTCTCCTTTTAGACACTTTTGACGAATCTGCCCCAATGTGTTTCAGCTCCTTATTTTCAGTATACATTCATGTCAGTATACATTCATGTTAACACACAGATTCAACCCTGCCCTAATTTAGTCATGCTTAAAGGGGTACTCCACAGGATAGGGGATAAGATGTCTGATGGTGATGGGTCCAGCTGCTAGGGACCCCTGTGATCTCCCTGCCGCACCCAGTGTTCGTTTAGAGTGTCTGGTGCAGTGCTGGAGGCTCGTGAAGTCCCAGCTGTGCCCCGCTCATGATATCATGGCCACGTCCCCTCAATGTAAGTCTATGGGAGGAGGTGTGATGGCAGTCATGCCCCCTACCATAGACTTGCATTGAGGGGGCGAGCCTCCGCCTCGCATCGCCAGTCATCCGGCACGGAGCGAAGTTGGTTCCGTGCACCCGATGTCTGTGGTGCCGCAGCCGAGATTGCGGGGGTCCCCCGTGATCAGAATTTTATCCCCTATCCTTTGGATAAGATGTCTAGGGGCGGAGTACCCCTTTAAACAGTGAATAGGTTTATAATAATGTAGTCATTCCATCTGTATTAAACAATCTGGACTCAAGACTGACACATTTTACTACTTACACTATAGCACATTTTTCAACACAGGAAAAAAAGTTTGTGCTGCTCGGATTGGACAGTCTACCCTAGACATGTAGTTGTCTAAATCTGATCAAGAGAATTGGTTATATATTAATATCACTGGGCAGACCCCTGGATTCATATTTAGTAGTCCAGTAGTCCAAGGGACATACAACAAAACAAATTTTGACATGTACCCTCCTGCAATTTTAACTATAGTACCATTTTCTTAGGTTTCTATGAAGGGTTGGTAACTAGGTGTTGCATCTTTCTTTTCATGCATTCAGTAGCAAGTGGTACTAAATTTATGGTGTTTGATGCAGTCAATAAAACATTATACAGAATTTTTCATGATTAAACATGGGTAGTTTTCTCCAGACACAGTGCCACACATATCCATGGGTTAAGTCTGGTAATACAGCTTGAATTGATTGAATGCTGAGTGGGACTAAGCTACACTACTCCATACAAACTATACACAATTGTGGCACTGCACCAACCATGTCATTTCAATCTTGGACAGCTATTTTTGCATCACCTTCTGTGAGGCTAACTTCACATCTGCAATCGGGAGCTCCGTCACAGATGCAAAAGTACTGACCAGGATGGGCTGTTACACAACTAGTTAGCAACAAGTCCCATTGACTTTAAATGGGGTCTGTCAGGTTCCCATCTGGTGTCCGATGTTTTGTAGGAGTTGAATGAAGAGAGAAAAAAAACAAAAAACAAAACCAGACCAGAAGAATTTTTTTCTCCACTCAACTCAGTCTTTGGAACGGATTCTGCGAACAGAGCTCCGAACTGAGAGATCAATGAGCCCCAAGCAGAAACTAGTATATTACATACAGGACCAGTCAAGAAGTCATGTCCTTTGAGCAAAAGAGAGATGCAGTATACAGCAGCCCCATTGTGGGGGCCTACAGTTATGGCTTGTTGAGAATGAGGGTCCTACCAAGGGGAGCTCTATTCTGACTACTGGGAGCACAACCTCAAGTTATGTATAAAACATTCCCCAGTTAAAGTCTGGCCCCAGGCCAACAGCTCTCCATGCTTGTGTGGGTTTCCTCCTGGTACTCCGGTTTCCTCCCACACTTCTAACATGCAGGTTTAAACTGTGAGCCCCAATGGGGACAGAGATCAATTCAAAGGGGTACTCTGCCCCTAGACATCTCAAGATGTCTGATTGCAGGGGTCTCGGCTGTGGCACCCCAGACATCCGGTGCACGTAGCAAACTTCACGCTGTGCTTGATGACTGGTGATGCGGGGCGGGGGCTCGTGCTGTCGTGGTCACGGCCCGCTAATGACGTTACGGCCATGCCCCCTCAATGCAAGTCTATGGGAGGGGGTGTGGCTGTGACGTCGCGAGCAGGGTGCAGCCATGACGTAACGAGCCTCCGGCGCTGCACCCGACGCTCTAAACGAACGCCAGGTGCAGCAGGGAGATTGCGGGGAGTCCCCAGCAGCAGGACCCCATGCGATCAGACAACTTATCCCCTATCCTTTGGATTCCTGTGGAATCTGTGAGTGCTATATAAAAGAGTTATTATTATTATGATTGTTGTAGTAGTAGACTCCTGGGCCTTTCCACCATTTGGCCAGGCCTTTGTAAATGCACAATACTCCATCTAATCTAGTTGGTCTCCTTTTTTTTAGGATTTGGCACAGTCCAAGTTTGCTAGGGAGCGTCTCATAGAATACTGTAGCAATAAAACAATTTTCACTGGTGTTATCATGCATTATATTAAAACCCTACATGAGAAAAGAAAGCAAAGCAATCTACATGTATTAGAGTTTTGGAAATGCACATTCACGCTTTGTGCTCGCAGAAAGCTAGTGCGACTTCATTAAACAATTTTTAATCTTCTGCATCCGTCTATTGTATCTGTTATTGTGCAAGACTCAGTTTAACTCAGTGCTAGGGAAGCCAGTGGTTACAGAACACAGAAGCATGGATCAGATTTCATTGCGGGAACCAAACATCTGTACTGAGATCTGTCACAAACACATGAGGTTATTCTGGTGGAAGCTGTTCATGAAATGTGCCTTACTATAAATCCAATACAAATAATGTAGAAAAATGGATCTAATCTGAAAGATTTATAGGAAAGTACTGTGTGCTGAACGTATTTACTTATAAAACTGTTGAAAAATGATGGAGGAAGAAAATTCCATAGCTGAATGGCATAATCCGCTATTATCTATATTGGACAACCATGCAACCATGAGAAAGCCAACAGTAGAGCCAACAGGTGAAGAAGTGGCACAATGCCTTGCTACCTCCGATGCCACTTTTTTTTCTCTAGAGGCCACAAGGGTTCTGTCATAGATGGCATATTCTAGAAATATGCCACCAAAGTCCATCTTGACACAACTCCTTGAGCTCCCACTCTGGAAGAAGTGCATGTATCACTACATAGCTTGTCATATATGCCCTTCAGGAGCCCAAAATGGTCTCTAGATCGGACCACATGTCTGTTTTTTACAAATCATCTACATATCAGACGCTTTTTATGGCTCTTGGTGTAATATCACGTTGATAAAATAGGCCGTAGGGGCCAAACTGTATTGTGGTATCAAGCCATTATTTACTTATTGTTGATCAACTAATTGAATTGCTGTGCATTGTATAATGTGAATTCATTATTCTTTATGGTTCTGGAGTTCAAGTAATATAAATATGTGCAATCAAACTTTAAAGAGCAGCTGTTATAATAAGTAATATGCGGTTATTCTTCTTACTTTGATATTCCACCATTAAACAGCACCCCGAAATTATCCCAAGTGCAGGATCATACTGACTTTAATTGGGCCCAATATGGGTGATAATGCTGTAGGCTGCTTATTTATCTTCATAGGGTCGAGCAACCTGTAAGCTCGGTGTATATTTTTAGATGTTTCAGATATTTTTCCTTCACCAAGAAAATGTGTTGCCTAGATTTTATTTTACTGGTTTGAGTCAGATACTGAAACAAGTTCTTTTTTCTAATCTGATTATATTTTCTCATATATCTGTTGCCATTTTTTTAAATTAATTTTGGCATATCTTTATAGGGGCAGCTATCTTGCCTGAGCTGCTTTAACAGCCTTTAGCGATATGCTTTACAGCAAGCCACATGGGCATAGGCAACAATAGACAGGATCTCTCCCATTGCCATGAATGGGAAAGCTTTCTGGGTATGCTCCGTGATCTTTGCAGATGTTATTTTGCAGGTAACAAGAGGCTGAGCTGTGAACATTATCTATTATTTATCTATCTACTGGTGTAAGCTTTTGTGTTACTTTGTTTTGATGTCTTTAATAAGGAGGACACTACTGGAAAGTGATCTTTACAGAACAGGAGGTCTTAGCTTAATATTAGGCCTAGTGGCCAGACTGAGCACTGTAAGATTATTTTATAATATTCATAGTAAAAGGAGAAATTTGAAAACAATGTAGCAATGGGTCATTTTCTGTGACACATTCCCTTTGAGGAGAATGGAGAAAAGAGGGAATGAGGAGAAATGGGGATGATGCTACACTTTGGTTGTGGTTAATTTATTTAGGCTGTTTTTCATATTCTGTATCTTAAAGGGTTTGTCTGGTTTAGGAATAAAAATTTGAAAGGTCATGCCAAATTAATACTGAGGAGAACCTCTTCTTTTTTCAATCACCTGGAGCTACAATAAGCATCTCTCATTTTCTGGAATATTCAATACATCCAAGAATTAATATAGAAAGCCTGACGATTTCATTGGGTGCCATGTTATGCCTTGTTTACCCTGCAGGGGCACTACAGGGAACTTTAACAACTGCACTGTGACATGTTTGGAAAAGCTGATTTTAGTGTACCCTGCAAACAAAGTAGTATTTCCTAAAGTGGACAGCATAAAGTATAAATTTCCTTAGAAATAATCTGAATTACAAATGATTCTGTATACAAGGCTTACTTTACAGACTGAGGCCACCAGCAAAGACCACTTGAGTAACCTCAGCGATTGAGAGGGAAATGTACACATCTATCAGCCATCGCAGAAACCATCACTTACATTTACTACTTGTGTACAATTAGAAAGAAACCCTTTACACATGTACAGGAGCTGGTCGGTCAGAGATAAGTATGGTTACTGCGACTCTTTAGGTCCAAAAGCAATCAATATAAATATCCCTGACTGATCAATAGTTCAGAGCTAAGGATGAAATACCCGTTACATTTCATTACACGGAAAACACTAATGTGAGGCATGTTTGTGCACTAATGGAATTATTTCCCAACAGAGCCCTTTACAGTAGACTATAGGGCCTAAAATGATATATTAATATATATTAATATATATTATATATTCCTATATATTATTATCCACTGTTTGCCATGAACATTTGGGTGTAGTAAACAAATAGACAACTGCATTTATAAGGTTTCTAAAAGGGTATTTCCACCTTCAGAAAATACTTCATATAAAAAATATTTAACAAAAGGTACACTTTAATGTAGATAATACCATTATAAGTATATTTGTACTGTATATTGGTTAAAAAATTTCCCTGCAGCCTCTGCCTGTGTGTCTCTGTGAGGAAAACAGTGCTCTTTGCACTGAGGACAAGTGGGGTTCTATGCACTGAGGACAAGCAGGGCTCTGTACACTTAGGACAAGCAGGGCTCTGTACACTGAGGACAAGCAAGGCTCTGTGCAGTGAGGACAAGCAGGGCTCTGTGCACTGAGGACAAGCAGGGCTCTGTACACTGAGGACAAGCAGGGCTCTGTACACTGAGGACAAGCAGGGCTCTGTACACTGAGGACAAGCAGGGCTCTGTACACTGAGGACAAGCAGGGCTCTGTACACTGAGGACAAGCAGGGCTCTGTACACTGAGGACAAGCAGGGCTCTGTGCACTGAGAACAAGCAGGGCTCTGTACACTGAGGACAAGCAGGGCTCTGTACACTGAGGACAAGCAGGGCTCTGTACACTGAGGACAAGCAGGGCTCTGTACACTGAGGACAAGCAGGGCTCTGTACACTGAGGACAAGCAGGGCTCTGTACACTGAGGACAAGCAGGGCTCTGTACACTGAGGACAAGCAGGGCTCTGTACACTGAAGACAAGCAGGGCTCTGTACACTGAAGACAAGCAGGGCTCTGTACACTGAAGACAAGCAGGGCTCTGTACACTGAGGACAAGCAGGGCTCTGTACACTGAGGACAAGCAGGGCTCTGTACACTGAGGACAAGCAGGGCTCTGTACACTGAGGACAAGCAGGGCTCTGTACACTGAGGACAAGCAGGGCTCTGTACACTGAGAACAAGCAGGGCTCTGTACACTGAGGACAAGCAGGGCTCTGTACACTGAGGACAAGCAGGGCTCTGTACACTGAGGACAAGCAGGGCTCTGTACACTGAGAACAAGCAGGGCTCTGTACACTGAGAACAAGCAGGGCTCTGTACACTGAGAACAAGCAGGGCTCTGTACACTGAGAACAAGCAGGAGTTCTGTACACTGAAGACAAGCAGGGCTCTGTACACTGAGGACAAGCAGGTCCAGGTCCCCCTCTTGATACAAGCAAAATGCCTGTTCAGCTGATCAGTGGATGAGACAAGTCACTGCTGTCATCAGTATTTAGCTGAACAGGAGTTTTTTGTGTGTTGAGATGGGACTAGGAAGTAGAGGGCATTAGTGGGGTTGGTGAGTACTACATTTTTATTTCTTTATTTATATATTTTTTTATTACTTAGTGCAACTTCACTACTGTGAAGAAATAGTTAATAATTATCTAAGATTCTTTGTTGTATATTTCTCTCTGATTCCTTTGTGCTTCTATTTTACACACATTTATTTTGTATGTACAACTTTATGACCCAAACTGTACAGCAGTAATATTATATGAGATGGCCGCAATAATCACAGCTGTATGGAACTGTGCAAAAAATTGTACTTTAATATACGCTGCTGGGCCTCAAAGGTAACATAAAATCTCTGGCTTGGAGAAGACTTCCTTGTAAGATGGAATAAGAACATTCGAGAAGAGAGAATGCACAAGAAGTAGGGAGGACTGCCATAACATTTGAGAAATTCATAGCTTGTGGTCACAGCACTGCTCCTAATCTATTGGGGGAGAGAGGGGATTTATAGGGGGGCTGTATATTTCTATGGGGTTCATTATAGACCCTCAGCACAACTGACAGCAACGTATCACATTCAAGAAGCATTTTTACTATCCATAACTTCCTTCTAAAAACATTCTACAAAACCTTCAACTTCACTCATCTTGCAGGTATGATATCTGCAAACAAGCATAAGCCACTGTATATACAA
Organism: Hyla sarda; assembly: GCF_029499605.1. Classification (NCBI taxonomy): domain Eukaryota; kingdom Metazoa; phylum Chordata; class Amphibia; order Anura; family Hylidae; genus Hyla; species Hyla sarda. The sequence continues at coordinate 227,915,356 of NC_079194.1, read as the reverse complement.
TAATAAATCCGCGCTGATTATATTTACCTATACGGCCATCTCTTCTATATTATGTCTGTTTATTTACACTATGAGAAAATAGGAGAGAGTCATCAGGAGAGTTTAACGCCCTGTCTAAATATATATAGGGCTCAGAAGCAAAATCTCTTCCTGGGCTTTTTATTAGAAGGGTTTCTAAAGGGCATAAGGTCACCCATAGCAATTTGGGCACAGTCAGGTTGATGCTTGACTGTGTAAACTGTTCTTCCCAGACAGGAAATACAGCAGCGCCCTAAACAATGTGCATACATAGTAGTCAATAAAGCTTGGTTTCCTCTTTGTGATATATGGGTTTGGATTTTTACCTGACCGATCCTTTGTTACTCGGATAGGAGTGGTGCCATTAGTGTCTGCTCGTTTAATGCCTATAGAAATAGTAGGCCACTGTGAATGGGTACATTAAAAGTAGTAAAGGAAAATAGCTGTTGGCCTTATGATGTATGGTCTGACTTTATTATTTTGACCATAAATACCTTAAAGGGGTACTCCGCTGTAAACATCTTATCCCCTATCCAAAGGATGGGAGATAAGATGTTAGATCGCGGGGGTACCACCGATGGGGACCCCCACGATCTCCGCTGCGGCACCCCTGTTAACTCTGTTCTGTGCCCGATAACTGGCGATGCGGCCGCCATGCCCCCTCCATGCAAGACTATGGGAGGAGGCGTGACGGCTATGTACTAGCAGTCACACCCCCTCCCATAGACATGAATGGAGGGGGCGTAGCAGCCGGCATCACCAGTCATCGGGCACAGAGCGGAGTTGACAGGGGTGCCGAGGTGGTACCCCCGTGATCTAACATCTTATCTCCTATCTTTTGCATAGGGGATAAGATGTTTACAGCGGAGTACCCCTTTAAGGTATTTATGGCCTGGAGATCGCAAGGGGCCCCAGCGGCAGGACCACTGGGATCTAACATCTTATCCCCTATGGATAGGGGATAAGATGTGAATTTTCTCAACCCTTTGTTTTCATTTTTTTCCTCCTCCCATTTTTAATAGTGAATTTTATACCTGCAGGGTAATTTAAGGGCTTGTTTTATTGGACATGCACCAACGTGTGCCCAAATAACCAAACAAACAGGTTTTTATTCATTGGACCTTTCTTTTAGGAGTGAAAAATCAAAGGGAAAAAGAAGACACCAAAACAGAGTGGTAACTTGGATGGTGAAAAGGTAGCAAAGCCAATAAATAGCTGATAACTTTATTACAAATAAAAGGAAACTTTTGTCCATGTTTGGTGCATAATATTATTAAGTAAAGTGAGGGATTTTTTTCTGCGCTCGTGGCTTATCCTTAGGATTGGCTACTACTCAGTGTGGGTCTGGCTGTCATCACTCCTGCTGCCAATGTGCTGTGGCCTCTTCACTTCCCACCAGGCACACTGGCACACATTCATTCTCATTTTAGGGAATGGGACAAGCAGCAATGCCAAGTATCGCTGCTACCTATTGTACGGCACCGTGTCTGGTAAAAAGTGAAGAGGCCGCAGTGTTTGCACAAACAAAGAAGTTACCCCTTTTAAAATACTGAGAAGACAAACCTTTACGTCTAGGCCATGAAAGGAGTTCAAATATGTGCCTATAAATGACTTTTCTGAAACTGGCCTGGTCAGTAAGTAATACAGTCATTATTACAAATGCTGGCTTCTGCTATATGTATTTGTCATTTACTAACATATGGTTATTGTTAGGTGGGTGAAATCTCCACTATCTGGTGATACGCCCTGCAGTATAAAAAAGAAAAATAAACAACCTCTCCTTATACTTAAAGTGTACCTGTCGTCAACAATTTTTTTTTTTTTATATAATGTAGATAATACTATTATATGAATATTTGTAATATTCACTGGTTAGAAAATGTGTATATTTTTGTGGAAAAAAATGCTGTCCCTGCAGCTATTGCATATGTGTCGCTATAAGGAGTCCAAATACAGTCCTGGCTTGTCAATCATCCTGATGTGTGAGCCGGGAGCATGTCACAGAGACTCACTGCACAGAGCCCTGCTTGTCCTCAGTGTACAGAACCCTGCTTGTCCTCACTCCACAGAGCCCTGCTTGTCCTCACTCCACAGAGCCCTGCTTGTCCTCACTGCACAAAGCCCTGCTTGTCTTCAGTGTACAGAGCCCTGCTTGTCCTCACTGCACAGAGCCCTGCTTGTCCTCACTGCACAGAGCCCTGCTTGTCCTCAGTGTACAGAGCCCTGCTTGTCCTCACTGCACAGAGCTCTGCTTGTCCTCAGTGTACAGAGCTCTGCTTGTCCTCAGTGTACAGAGCCCTGCTTGTCCTCACTGCACAGAGTCCTGCTTGTCCTCACTGCACAGAGCCCTGCTTGTCCTCACTGCACAGAGCCCTGCTTGTCCTCAGTGCACAAAGCCCTGCTTGTCCTCAGTGCACAAAGCCCTGCTTGTCCTCAGTGTACAGACCCCTGCTTGTCCTTAGTGTACAGAGCCCTGCCCGTCCTCAGTGTACAGACCCCTGCTTGTCCTCAGTATACAGAGCCCTACTTTTTATCACTGCAAAGAGCCCTTCTTATCCTCAGTGGACCGAGCCCTGCTCGTCCTCAGTGTGCAGAGCCCTAATTTTTATCATTGCAAAGAGCCTTGCTTGTCCTCAGTATACAGAGCCCTGCTTGTCCTCACTGCACAGAGCCCTGCTTGTCCTCAGTGTACAGAGCCCTGCTTGTCCTCACTGCACAGAGCCCTGCTTGTCCTCAGTGCACAAAGCCCTGCTTGTCCTCAGTGCACAAAGCCCTGCTTGTCCTCAGTGTACAGACCCCTGCTTGTCCTTAGTGTACAGAGCCCTGCCCGTCCTCAGTGTACAGAGCCCTGCTTGTCCTCAGTATACAGAGCCCTACTTTTTATCACTGCAAAGAGCCCTTCTTATCCTCAGTGGACCGAGCCCTGCTCGTCCTCAGTGTGCAGAGCCCTAATTTTTATCATTGCAAAGAGCCTTGCTTGTCCTCAGTATACAGAGCCCTGCTTGTCCTCAGTGCACAGAGACCTGCTTGTCCTCAGTGTACAGAGTGCTGCTTGTCCTCAGTGTACAGAGCGCTGCTTTTCCTCAGTGTACAGAGGCCCGCTTGTCCTCAGTGTACAGAGCCCTGCTTGTCCTCAGTGTACAGAGCCCTGCTTGTCCTCAGTGTACAGAGCCCTGCTTGTCCTCAGTGTACAGAGCCCTGCTTGTCCTCAGTGTACAGAGCCCTGCTTGTCCTCAGTGTACAGAGCCCTGCTTGTCCTCAGTGTACAGAGCCCTACTTTTTATCACTGCAAAGAGCCCTTCTTATCCTCAGTGGACAGAGCCCTGCTCGTCCTCAGTGTGCAGAGCCCTACTTTTTATCATTGCAAAGAGCCTTGCTTGTCCTCAGTATACAGAGCCCTGCTTGTCCTCAGTGCACAGAGCCCTGCTTTTCCTCAGTGCACAGAGCCCTGCTTGTCCTCAGTGCACAGAGCCCTGCTTGTCCTCAGTGCACAGAGTCCTGCTTTTCCAACCACACTTCCTGTATTTGGACTCATCATGGAGACACATTAGGAAAAAGTAGCAGCGACAAAAATATACACATTTTTAACCAATGTAGATTACAAATATACATATAATGGTATTGTCTACATTATATAAAAAGTTTTTATTAATTACAGGTACTCTTTAAAAACATTTCTCTCCATTAACAAGCACAGTAATGGGCATAATGCTTGCCCTGCTATTGGAATTTCGTCAATCTACAGGACACCTGTTAAGTGTCATAAACCTCACTCTTTCAGGAGACCTGTGCCAATACATACAGGACATGGATGTGTTCTCTGGCAGGGTACAACAATTTAGCTGTAATTTCAGATTTACATTTCTGACAGTACATGTGCTGCAGTGCATTGCAGATCCCAGTGAAAAGCAACAGGTTAATTTCCACAAGAGGCAGGTGAATATGTTTAGTCCTCTCAGCAGGCATTGCCGCAGCCGTCCTTGACAGCAATCGTTGCAGACAGATGCTGAAACAGAATTGATCTTTGTAACGGCAAGCAGACTGCAGTTATCATCTTCCTGACTAGCATCAAAAATAACACCCAAGTTCATTCCTGTCTTCTGAAGAAAAAGTGGCTATTGTGAAATCTAGAGGTTTATATTTTATTAGGGGGCATTTAGAATTATTTAGAATTATTGTTTGTTCTTGGGGTATAGAGAATAGTTCAATGTGCAGCATTTTTGTTACACATTAGGATTCACAAGGGATCTCATCTAATGTTCATCTTGAGCCTTCTGGGTGACAAAGAGAATATGAAAACTATAGTACAGTGCCACTTTGGGTTACAGGCACATGCAATGAAAAAAAAAATTGAATGCAAACCTGCTGGTGGATTTCAGAGAAAAATCGGGGACATATCTGCATGCGTAGCATGCGATTTTTGGTGAAGGTCTTACCACTCTGCATTTAAAAAGGTGAAATTCACAGTAAAACTCCATAACAAAAAACATGCTAAAAATGTAAAAATCTGCCTCACATGTCAATTTTCATATGGAAGAAAACGGCAGCGTGTGGATGACATTTGTAAAGTCTTATCCTTACCCACTGCACTGTAATCTGATGATCATTTCTCTGCGAACTCAAACATCAAGTCCTCCCTGTATCTGAAACTAAATCTTTCTAAAACTGAACTTTTTGTATTTTCTCCATCAATTGACCTACCTAAAGCTGACATTTCCATCTCAGTGTGTGGTATTACTATAACTCCCGGGCAGTAAGCTCGCAGTCTTGGAGTTATTTTAGCCTCTGATCAGTCTTCCACTCCCTATATTTATTTCCATTCACATTTTTGCCACTTGCATCTCAAAAATATCTCCAAAATCCGTTTGTTTCTAACTATTGAAACAGCTAAAACCCTCTTTTTGCTTCAAATTATTTGCAGCTTGTAACGCTTTACTAATAGGCCTTCACATCTCTAAACTCTCCCCTCTCCAATCCACCCAAAAATGCTGCAGCCAGAATTAACTTCCTCTCCAGCCAGTACACTGATGCCTGCCCCCTGTGTTGGTCACTACACTGGTTACCCAGTCCAGAATAGAGTACAAAATCCAGTCTCACCCACAACGCTCTCCATAGTGCTGCACCTCCCTACATCGCCTCTCCCAAGCCTATCTACCATCCTACACATGCTAACTAACATCTTTAATAATCCGAACCTCTCACTTCCGTCTCCAAGACTTTGCTCATGCTGCAGTTCTCTTGAAAGCCATACCCCAAATCCTCAGACTTATACCCAACATCCACAGTTTTAAAGGTGTCCTTAAAGGGGTACTCCACTGCTCAGTGTTTGGAACAAACTGTTCCGAATGCTGGAGAAGTCACCGTGACATCATAGCCCAACCCCCTCATGACGTCAAGCCCCGCCCCCTCAATGCAAGTCTATGGGGGGGGGGCGTGACTGCCCATAGACTTGCATTGATGGGGTGTGGCAGGATGTCATGAGGGGGCGGGGCTATGACATCAAGAGCTCCCGATGCTGGCTCTAGCACTCGGAACAGTTTGTTCCAAACGCTGAGCAGCAGAGTACCCCTTTAAGACATATCTCTTCAAACAGGCCTATAACATGCCCTAATTGATCTTCCTTACTATCACTTTGCCTTCCTTTGAGACCTCTGGGACATCAAAAGTGGCATATTTGGCAGTCCACCCCCATGCTCTATGCAAAGTTTATTTGGTGACTGATTCACCAAGCTTTATGTAACCTATAATAAAACATGGCTGGATTATTGTATTAATAAAGCATTTTCTGAATTTTGTCTCAACCCCTTTTTTCATACACTGTAAGCTCTCGCGAGCAGGGCCCCAGGGCCCTTACTCCTCCTGTTCAAATATTTAGTGCGTAATATGGTAATGTCTGATAATTGTCTTTATTTGTACCCCCAAAATTGCAAAGTGTAGCGAAACCTGTTGGCGTATATAAATAAAAATGTATTCTTATTTATTAATTCATAGTATTCTTTATATTATTATTATTATTATTATTGTTATTATTCACAAATTGGCAGGGAAACTCTGCAGTATTTTTTTGCTACCTGTACATTTACCCTTAGAGAGTAGGGCCAGTAGAAGAAGTGTATTACGCTATATATGACTATGGATGTAAAATTCCTTTAAATCGGTATCCGGAATATATGCCAGACATGTTCCTTTATAGATCTCGGCCTCTAGAGGTTCTGCGAGCAGCAGAATAGTGAGGAGCTCTTGAAAGCACTAACCTTGCTACACAGACATATGCTAATGTTTATACAGTAAACCCAGTCATTACCTCCCCAGCAACACAAATCAATATGTTGGATTCAACGATACATAATACTTGTAAGCTGTAACATAATGTAAAGTCCAGGCAGACAGAGTTGTAGTAAACTATAGTACATATGGTGTCTCCGTGCTTTTTAAATATAAGGCTTATATGATTTAGCTGTGGATGTGCTCCAGATTACTAGAATGTATTAAAATCCTTCCCCAAAGGAAGAGGGGGCATGACTGCAGGCAAAGAATTACTCCATATAGTAGTGCATATGAAGGTGGCTACACAATTGATACATAATTAGTAATAATATGAAAATAAAACATATACTATCTACCATTTACAAGTCGGGCATTATGGTGGATCCTTTTACAATATTTTCTAGGAACTGTAGTTCAATCAAGTCAAAGTTGGCCATTACGGTCAACGCCTATCCTAAGAGCATGGGCCCCTTAATAGGACTAGTTAGAGAACTAGTGTCATCCCAGAGTCATAGATTTACAGCCTCATAGTAATGACTTTTCTTGAAGGTAACCAAACACTACCTTATTTAATAAGAAAAACTATAAAATCATAGGATGTCGATCCTATATGTGTTAAAGGGGTACTCCGCCCCTAGACATTTTATCCTCTATCTAAAGGATAGGGGATAAGATGTCTGATCGCGGGGGTCCCGACGCTGAGGACCCCCGCGATGTCTCCTGCAGCACCCGTGTTCATGAGCTGCACGGAATGAAGATCACTCCGTGGCTGATGGCGGGCGATACAGGGGCCGGGATATTGTGATGTCACGGATCCGCCCCCTCATGACATCATGTCCCGCCCCCTCAATGCAAGCCTATGGAAGGGGGTGTGGTGCCCGTCACGTTCTCTACCATAGACTTACATTGAGGGGGCGGGGTGTGACATCACAAGGGTGCGGGCCCGTGACATCACAATACCCCGGCCACTGTATCGCCCGTCATCAGCCACGGAGAAATCTTCGTTCCGTGCAGCTCATGAACGGGTGTGCTGCAGTAGCGATCAGACATCTTATCCTCTATCCTTTGGATAGGAGATAAGATGTCTGGGGGGGGGGGGGGGGAGGAGTACCCTTTTAAGGCAAACAGATCAGTAAAAAGTAAATTCAGTTATTTAGCTTCCATCATTTTGAGATGTTAATTTTGTGCTGATTACTATAGCATGATGAGGCATATTCAAATGTTTTATGTTGCCTCTCAAACATTATTTTTGAAATATGACCCCACCTCAGTCACACCCACCACCACAATGTGTACTACAGATAACAAGTGATCTGATTTTTGAAGTTTGCTATCCTAATGACAACTATATTCTATTTTACTACAGAGTCGTATCAGCTGGTTAAGATATGGTCACCCCTGGGAGAAACCCTACAAGAAGTAAGTAGTATAGAATACCCAGTGAAGAGGTGCTCAGTAAGAACTGCTTGCAGTCAACCCACCTCTACCCAAAAGTGACATAGCAACATAACTTTTCCAGTTGCACATTGTAATGAAGGTCACCTACAAATTCAATGATTTCTACAGGCACCATGTAGCAAGACAGATACACCCTTCTCCTATGAGTTAATTATGTAGTATGAGCTTTTTAGTCTTAAGAACCAATCCATCCATCAAGATAACTATGAGCATCTACACATTATGTCCATGACTGGTAAACAAAAAGTGAACAGGTCTACTTACATGTGGACATGAGGAGGTTGGAATCTGCTTTGGTTGATGTTATAGTGTGTGAATGCTTGAGTTGGGTTGGAACTATATTCATCCACTGTTACTGTCACTTTGCCTTGTGAGGGAATACCAAGAGCCATCCTTCCTTCTTATAGACATGAGAAAATCACAGCGTACAGGAACAACAGAGCGAAGCAAGCATCATGTGTCCACCAACTGCGAGACCCGGTGATAGGTTCATCAACACTGCTGAGATCTGAACCAGACAAGAAAAGAATGAGTCTCATATTACAATACAATACAATACATTGATAACACTCTCTCTCTTACCACATATTCAACCAAATCATTATTTATCCTAAATAAAATACATTCTTTAGTGAGAACCAGGCTACAAGGCATGATGTTCTCATCAGGTTGCACTGTAAGTGGAGAATCTGAAAACATAGACCTTGTATAGTGTGAAAAACCAAGTACAAACCATGGCTGGCAGTCCAATACATGAAAGAAGGCAAACACGGCAACCAATTTCTCCATGGAACTGTCCTGTCTGCATTGGTCTGTGTTCACACACAGCTATTGGATTGCTGTGTGTGAACAGTTTTTATGTTCGCTGGTCAGGGAATAGTTAATGTCTCTGGCTTTTTCAGCCTCAGCCTCTGTTGTCCAATTGCCTTTAGGGTGTATCTATTTAAAGTCAGCCCAGCCTAGCCTCAGTGGTGGTGAATGACTTCATTTTGACTTTACTTACTGATGGACTTCCTGATGTCTAGCTGCTAACATGCTGGCTATGCTGCTAATGGAGGCTTGGTGAAACACTCTTTTTTTGAGCTTTTACTCTACTATCTCTGTTTTAGCATGCACTTTTGTATTTTCTGGTTTTAGCCATGTTAGGTGGCATGCTTTAAGCAGTGGATTTTAAGCTGTTTGGTCGGTTTTAGGATTTGTTTATCCTTTCTGCTATGTGTCTGTTCACACTGTGTTTTCTCTTGTATCCGTTTATGTGATGTTCTGTGTTTTATATTTCTGTTTTCCTACTGGGTCAGCTTCTGACCACACTGCGGAGTGTGCCACTGGCCAGTAGTCTATTTGAATTTATTATTAATGGCTACTTCGTTAGTGGAGTGAAGTGTACAGTTTGTGTGTCCAGTGTGAACAGTGTCCTATCTGGCATCCCTGTTACCTGTCCATGGGGACTCCTTGTCTACTGGAGGTGTTCTGAAGGGATTGCGATTATTCCTGTCTTGTGTTCAGTGTGAACAGTGTTCTATAAATATATCCTATGTATCTAGGCATCCCTATTACCTGTCCATGGGGACTTTGTGTCAACTGGAGGTTTTGCATAGGGAATGCGAATATTCCTGATTAGCTATAGATCCCTGTTTCTGGTCCATGGGGACTTTGTGTCTACTGGATGTTCTGGGGGATTATGCTATATTCCTGTCTGTTCCTAAAGTCTGTTGACTTATCCGTTTTCCTGTCTGGCGTTTTGAACTCTATGTTTATTATTTCTTAATTTCAGATCTTTGGAGTTCTGTTCACGACCACAGATCTATAGTGTCCTCTGTTCACAACCACTTAGTCCTCTGTTCATGTCCGCTGATCTATAGTGTCCTCTGTTCATGACTGCTGATCCTTAGTGTCCCCTGTGTTGCTCACTGATTTGTGCCCTCTGAACTTAATCTGTTATAGAGTTCTATGTTCCTGTTATTTTTCTGGTTTGTGACCAACTATTTATTAGTATGTGTTTTTATTAGGCCCCTGCACTTTAGTTCAGGGAGCGACCGGCGCCCAGTTGTTGATCCACCGGTTAGGGTGGATGGGCAATTAGGCAGGGAGAGCGGTTTTAGGATCAGTTTAGGGCTCACTCTCCCTGTCCCCGGTCGGTCTCTGACAGGAACTCTATGAGCGACAAAGAGAAAGTGACTTTTGCTTCACACATAAAACCATTTGTGAAACGGGTGGTCACAATGCAGCATGTCCAGACCTGGGGCAGATGATTAGCAGAAGAACAATTCCACATGGTAAAAGGGGGAGCAAGGCAACTCTTAAGTCTCTGCTAATACAATTTAGGGCTCAAATGATGTTTTAAAATTTACTAAAATGTACTTTACATACATTTTAAGCATTCACATACACTATTTGCTCTCTGATGCCACATCTGGTGGATTAGCATTACTGATAGATAACCTTCTAATCTTCCCTGGTATTCTCCAGAATCCAACAGAACTTTCCAGTACATAGGTGTAGTTAATATATTTAACTCCCTACATAAAAGTCCAGCTTTCCTAGGCCACATGAACTTAAGTCTGACTAAAGTATCTATGCCGCATGGTCTGTAAGGGAGAGTTGCTGCTGCTTTTGTCTTACTGACTGAAGCAAGTTGCTGAAACTTACCAGGATTGTGTATACCACTACAGATCACTACACAAAAGGACTTATCTACACCTGAAGGACATATCTACGTCACTACACAAAGAACTTACCCAGACCTGAATGACTTATCTACTTCTGAATTTTTCTTACTTGTCTGAGGGGAGAAAGCTGAGCAAGGGCCCCTTAGCACATCTGTGCCTTTGTGGTCCAACCTACAGAATTTTTCCAAAGTCTTTAGGGATTTAAAGGGGTACTCTGCCCATAGACATCTTATCCCCTAATCTCATCTGGGGCACAATAGACATCTGGTGCACGGAGCAAACTTTGCTCCGTGCAGGATGACTGACGATGAGGGGCGGAGGCTCGTGACATCATGGTCACGCCCTGCTCATGAAGTCGTGGCCATGCCCGCTCAATGCAAGTCTATAGGAAGGGGCGTGTTGGCTGTCATGCCCCCTCCCATAGACTTGCATTGAAGGGGCGTGGTCGTGACATCACCAGCGGGACACGGCCGTGATGTCACGAGCCTTCGGCACTGCACCTGACGCTCTAAGCAAATGCTGGGCGCAGCTGGGAGATCTGCTGGGGACCCCCGCGATCAGACATCTTATCATTTGCATAGGGGATAAGATGTCTAGGGGCGGACTACCCCTTTAACATCTCAGGTAGTCAACAACTACCCTCCACCCAGGTTAGCCCCTTCAGTATCATCTTCAACCTTTTTCCGTAGGTACTGTTTTTGTTGAAACTGTTCAATGTATAAATATTATGTGAAAATGTTCAGTAAAGGTTACCCATTATGCTGCAACACCTTTTAATTTTTAGTGTCTTGTTTTATGCTGCATGTGTAACATCACAGGTGTTCCAGACAAACCTTCAGTCAAAACATCGTCACTAGGAAGCACCCCAGTGGATATAGACAATATACCGCCAGTGCAACAACTTTATCAAACATGTTTACCAAAGAGATATGGCTATCCGAGAACCTATATCATATGGTCGGCATGAGGTACCAACTCCAAAAACAAGAGACCATACAAAAGCAACGTGAATAAGAATATGGACAAACTTTATTGAGGTATAGCAAAACCTAAAAAACACAATAAAAAACATATATAATGTATGGGTACAACAGGGAACTCAGGCAGAAGAGAGGGAGATGAGGGCACTGAAAAAAGATTCCTTAGGGTGGGGACTTTTGTAAACATGGAACTAGGTACCTAAAGAGGTATGTATCATGTGCCAAAAGAGATGCAGAACTGTGAATCACACTAAAGGAGTGATTACTGGAGTAGAATCACTTCAAGCATAATGATACTATCTCTGCAGCAGAGACTAACAGTAGTGGCTGCGGTATTAAGGTGCATAGAAACATAGTAGAGAACATACACATAACATGATCAAACAATAATGCGATAGATGACCAGTGCACCTATGGGGTACCTCTCACCTCCTACCCCAAATGCGTTTTCGCTTCAATGTCTTTGCACCTCTTGACATCACAGCCATGCCCCCTCACTGCAAGCCCAGAGATTTGCATTGAGGGGGTGTGGTCCTGATGTCACGAGGGGCGTGGTCGACCCCTGAAGAGCAAAAATAGGAACATTTATTTCTGAACACTGGCCAGTGGAGTACCCCTTTAATTCTGAAGCTTTACCTACAATATGTATAATAAAAAACATTATTACAAGATCACATAGTGTATTCATCTAAAGTCTATGGGACGTTCAGTGAATCTGTACAATGAACCCTTAGTTCTTCAAGGTGAGCCGATCAGAAAATAAGGGGCACAAGACTTAGCCGAGTGCTTCTGCCTCCTTATTTTAGCAATTGGAAGTTTCACCATCTAGACTCACATTTATCAAAATTAATATTAGGTCACTCGGACATGTAAAAAAAAAAAAATGATGTGTCTTCAAATGATGTGTCTTAAATTTACTACACTTTACACTAATATATAATGAAATCTTGTTGTGTCCTGGAGATTGGTTATTTTGACCATCTTCCAGTCCTGTGACTGGCTGCAAGACACGTGGCTACAGCAGAAGCCTCCCTACTTGCATTGTCTGCAACAGGACAAAAAGATCCTTATGCACTGCCCATTGGTGAAAGGAGTACTGTGGTGTAGGACAACTTATCCCCTATCCAAAGGATTGATAAGAGTCTGATTGCCGTGGCTTGACCACTGGGATCCCCCTCAATCTCCTGCACCCCTTTAAGGCCCATCCCATTATCCCCTCAATTTTATATAACAAGATTGCTTTTTGTGTCATCGATATAACCAAGGAGAGTGGACTGAAATGTACATGTGTGCCGTACGCTGTTGAGTTAACATATGTACTGTGTAGCCGTCCAGTCAAAATAGAGAAATGAATCTGAGTAGAGAGAGTAGAGAAATTAATCTGCATAAAATTTTGTATTATACTTCAACATTTCTCCACGGAAACTATTTGGATGATTCAGAAGGTTTTCCGAGATGATGCATTGAGTGCAGTGCAAAATAAAATTAGGCAAAAATGCTTCAAAGGCTCATGAGAATCTGTTGAAAGTGATCCATGTTCTGGAAGGTGTGTAACAAGCAGAGCAGTAGAGAAAGTTGACCATGTACAGGCTGCAGTCAACATGGATGGGCAATGGACAATGCGTGAACTAGTCGGTGATCTGAGGATTTCTAGAATTACTGTGTCCAAGATTTTGACATAGGATCTTGGCATGAGACAAGTCATGGCAAAACTTGTTCTTTGGCTTGTGCTACCAAAACAATAGGAGCATCAATGCTAATGGCTTGGCATCAAACTGCTACCAACACTCCAGATTTTATTCAAGAAGGTCATAACCGGCGATAAATCATGGTCATCTTTCCTGAAAACAATCATTTCCGCAGAGGAAAGTTTAGGTGTAACAAAAATTTGGTGCAGATTTATTGCTCTACTCACTCTAGCCACACAGTACATATGCTCCATCCCATTGACTAGTACAAGGAAGTCTTCCAGGCCAGTTTCCTTACCTGCCAGGTTACATTTGTGTCGAACAAAATGTTCTCTTTATATTAACAGTAACAAATGCCGGACAGAACTCATAGTTCTCGGAATAAAGTGGCACAAAAACAAACGTTTCCTTTTTTTTTTCATTGTACTTCATGTGTTTTCATTGTACAAAGTAAAAAAGAAAACGTAAGAAATGTAACAAACTTGGTTGTCACCATAATTGTACTGGACTGCAAAATAAATTTACTGTGTCTCTTATACTACACAATGAACAAAAAAAGTTTTATCCATATAATGAAATGCAAGTTGTCCCACAAAAAGCAAGTCCTCATACAGCTATACAATATAGAAGAGTCCTATTCATCCGGCACTACTAATCCCCTGAGAAGTGCAGCAGCTAGCTAAGGAAGGAGGCAGGTGTTCCGGACCCTGCTGGACAGCTAGTCGGTGCTCAGAGTATAGCGTGGAAACGATAAGTAAAAAAAAGCAGAAGAAAAAGACTCGCCAACTCACCACTGCTGTAAGACACGTGGACTTTATTCCAAGTAGCGGATCATGACAAAGTCCATATCGGGGAGGTAGGGGAGGTAGGGGTACAGGTGGGACAGCGCAGTTTCGTGCCGACTGGGAACTTCCTCAAGCCACACGGATGCTCGCTCCACCTATTCACCTGACTAATAAGCCAGGTGAGTGGGAGGGCTGGGATGGAGAGAGGGGAGGGAAGGAGGGGAGGGACAAAACCTCATACACAGAATACAGCAAAGACGAGCAATCGATAAAGTACAATAAAGCATAACAAATTCACAAAAGTTCACAAAAAGACACTCAGATCTTGCCTGTCATTGAGACCGGCCGGTCCCAGGGCATTCAGTTTCATAATCCAGCGAGACTCTTTTTGCTATGGGAGGGCTCCGAGAATACTTTTAAAAAGTTTGTATAACATCTTAATAATATTAACAAAGAAATATGTTATTTACTTACAGCTTTGGGGTTCAGAATCTTGAATTTTTGGATATAAAATTTCCATTATTGACAACACTACCACTACGCCTAACTACCATAAAAGTACAGCAAGAAACGCCCTTCTCCAACATTCTAGTTCCCATCCTTCACACTGCAAAAATAGTATCCCATATTCTCAATTTTTAAGATTGAAACGCAATAACAGCAACACAGTAAACTATCTGAAACAGACTGAAAGCTTTCACTAAAGCTAACAAGACAAACCGCAACTATCTTCTCTCACATAAAAAAGTTAAATCTATCACTAACAGTAATCGTCTGATGTTCACGTTTTCCAATTCCAATATGAATCAAACTGTCAAAACTGCTATTTTTAAAAATTGGTTTATTCTAGAGTCAGACCCCGATCTGAAGGATATTACATCAAAACCTCAAAACCCATTATAGCATATCGGAAGAATACCACCTTGAGAGACAAATGGAAAATGGCAGACATGCCCATAGATAAAATAGAGACTTGGCTCTTTCAATAAGCCCCCAAAGGTAATAAGCCATGTGGCCATTGTTCTTTTTGCCCCCAAACATCAATAGTAGGGTTACATTTATAGGTGGCTACGAACAAATAATTCCTTATTTGATTACATGTCGCACCACATGTCAAATATGCCCTTATTTGCCCCTGTGGACAATGTTATATAGGGAAAACAAAAATAAATCTCTATATCAGAATAAGAGAACATATTCATTCCCTTGTTACGGGACATGGTGCCCCCAGATTTATTTCTCATATGCGGGAAGCCCATATGAGCAATGGCCGGTGTATCAAATATGCCAGACTAGAAGCAGTTAAAGACCCAAAACAAGGAGGAGATAGACATTGCTTATTATTGCAAAAAGAGTCTCGCTGGATTATGAAACTGAATGCCCTGGGACCGGCCGGTCTCAATGACAGGCAAGATCTGAGTGTCTTTTTGTGAATGTTATGTTTTATTGTACTTTATCGATTGCTTGTCTTTGCTGTATTCTACCATGTATAAGGTTTTGTCCCTCCCCTCTCTCCACCCCAGCACTCCCGCTCACCTGGCTTATTAGTCAGATGAATAGGTGGAGTGAGCGTCCCTGTGGCTTGAGGAAGTGCCCAGTCTGCACAAAACTGCGCTGTCCCACCTGTACCCCTGCCTCCTCTACCTCCCTTCCCCGATATGGACTGTGTCCTGATCCGCTACATGGAATAAAGTTCACGTGTCTTACAGAAGTGGTGAGTTGCCAAGTCATTTCTTCTGCTTTGTTTTACCCCTCATACAGCTATGTTGGCACAATTGAAAACATTCTTTATTACTTTTAAGAATGCAGCTATTTAAAAAAAGGAAAGCTCTGTACTCATGGCCCGAAATATCTACATTCTCAAGGGGTTAAAATGTGTACAAAGATGAGCTTCACTTTAGATAAAAAGGGCAGATAGTGGTAAAACAGCAATTTGTAGGAGGTTTATGAAGAATCTTCCCTCGGGGCAAGTTTGCTTGGTAAAAATGTAAAATAAAAGGAAAAAAAACTCTGTATGTAAAGATATTTCTAAGCGTGACAATATTCTGTATTCCTCTTCAACCTAAAACACAAGCGGCTCTAATTACAGATATTAAGACATAAGAGAGGACTCCGACTGCCATCGCTCTTATTACCAGTCGCACACAAAGGTCAAATGTTTTTATTCATGTGCACACGGCCTGCCTGTGAACTGGATAATAATCGCAATGATGGCATTTATAAAGTCAATTATTCTACATTCCACATTTCTGATGGGCCATGTGACAACGCAGATAAATATCTGTAAAAAGGAAGAAGTGCAAATAGAGATGCACCAGTGGCGGCCAAGGAGGCTTCATTAATAAAGTGGGAGGCAACTCCTTAAAGGGGTACTACCGTGCTGACAACTTATCCCCTATCTAAAGGATAGGGGATAAGTTGCCTGATCGCGCGGGGTCCCACCGCTGGGGACCCCCGCGATCTCGCACGCAGCACCCCACTCTCATCAGGCCCGGAGCGTACATCCACTCCGAGTCTGATGACGGGGTCGGTGATCATGACCTCACAGCTCCGCCCCCATGTGACGTCACGCTCCGCCCCTCAATGCAAGTCTATGGCAGGGGGCGAGACAGCTGTTTCGCCCCCTGCCATAGACTTACATTGAGGGGGGGAGCCGTGATGTCATGATACTCCGGCCCCGTGATCGGCAGTCATCAGACCCGGAGAGATGTTCGCTCCGGGGCCTGATGAGAGCGGGGTGCTGCGTGCGAGACTGCGGGACCCCGCGCGATCAGGCAACTTATCCCCTATCCTTTAGATAGGGGATAAGTTGTCAGCATGGTAGTACCCCTTTAAGGGGAAACTCTAGAACTCCTTAGGGGGCCATACATTTTCATTGACTGTTTGCTAAATGTTCATGTTTTATCTACAGGGAGGGGTAAGAAGCTGGCTTATTTCTCTCAGAACAATAGGGTCAGGCGGCCACCATGCCCCATAGATAGCTGGTAAACCCCCCCCTCCCAAAGGCAGCAGATTCGGCACCTTTAGGGTCCATTCAAACTATGGAATATCTCTGGGCAGTCATTCTGTGCACAGCAGGCACCCCCTGAATCAGAAAGTTACAGATTTGTAAATTATTTCTATTTAAAAATCTTAATCCTTCCAGTACTTATCAGCTGCTATATGCTCCACATTAAATTATTTTTGAATTTATTTTCTGTCTGACTTCAGTGCTCTCTGCTGACACCTCTGTCCATGTCAGGAACTGTCCAGAGCAGAAGAGGTTTGCTATGGGGATTTGCTCCTTCTCTGGAAAGTTCCTGACATGGACAGAGGTGTCAGCAGAGAGCACTGTGGTCAGACTGAAAAGAAATTAAAAAAGAAAAGAACTTCCTTTGAAGAATACAGCAGCTGATAAGTACTAAAAGGATTAACATTTTTAAATAGAAGTAATTTACAAATCAGTTTTACTTTCTGGCACCAATTTATTTAAAATAAATAAATAAATAAAGTTTTCCACTGGAGTACCCCTTTAAGACACTAAGGGGGAGATTTATCAAAACCTGTCCAGAGTAATAGTTGCCCAGTTACCCATAGCAACCAATCAGATTGCTGCTTTCAGATTGCTGCTTTCGTTTTGATAGAAATGAAAGAAGCGATCTTATTGGTTGCTATGGGCAACTTTTCCTCTGGACAGGTTTTGATAAATCTCCCCCTGAATGTGGCTAATCCACATCCAGGCTACCCAATGACTTAAACACATCTTTCAAATGCATGTTGGAATCATAGATCTTAATCCTTCCAGTACTTATCAGCTGCTGTATGCTCCACAGGAATTTCTGTTCTGTCTGACCACAATGCTCCCTGCTGACACCTCTGTCCATGTCAGGGTACAAGCAAATCCCCATAGCAAACCTATCCTGCTCTGGACAGTTCCAGACATGGGACCGAGGTGTCAGCAGAGAGCACTATGGTCAGACAAAAAAGAACTTCCTCTGTAGTATAAAGCAGCTGATAAGTACTGGAAGGATTCATATTTTTAAACAGAAGTACGGTAATTTACAAATCTGTTTAACTTTCTGGCACCAATTGATTTAAAAAGACAGGGCAATTTTCAATTTTTGCCCTTTCATTTTTTCCTCCTCCCCTTCTAAACATCATACTGCTTTCAGATTTGTTGCTACAGACCCATATAAGGGTTTGTTTTTTGCATCACCAATTGTACTTTGTAATGATATCGCTCATTTAATAACAAAATCTACAGCAAAACAAAAACATATTCATGGGGTTATATGGAAAAATAAATGCCTTTTTGTGACTTTGGGGGGCTTACTTTTATAATGACACCTTATCTTTATTCTGTAGGTCCATACGGTTACAAGAATACCCAATTTATATAGGTTTTATTTTATTTTACTACTTAAAAAAAAATGATAACTACATGCACCAAAAATGTTTAAAATAGTCATATTCTGACCCCTATAACTTTTTTTTTATTTTTCCGTATACAGGGCTACATGAGGGCTAATTTTTTGTGCCATGATATGTAGTTTTTATCGGTATCATTTTTATTTTGATGGAACTTTTTGATTGCTTTTTATTAGTTTTTGTATGGTATAAGACGTGATCAAAAAGGCACAGTTTTGGACTTTGGTGTTATTTTACGTGTACGTCATTGACCGTGCAGTTTAACTACCTTTTTATTTTTATAGTTTGGACATTTATGCACGCGGCGATACCACATATAGTTACATAGTTAGTACGGTCGAAAAAAGACATATGTCCATCAAGTTCAACCAGGGAATTAAGGGGTAGGGGTGTGGCGCGATATTGGGGAAGGGATGGGATTTTATAATTCTTCATAAGCATTAATCTTATTTTGTTCCAGGAATGTATCTAATCCTGTTTTAAAGCTGTTAATTGTTCCTGCTGTGACCAGTTCCTGAGGTAGACCGTTCCATAAATTCACAGTCCTCACGGTAAAGAAGGTGTGTCGCCCCTTGAGACTAAACTTTTTCTTCTCCAGACAGAGGGAGTGCCCCCTTGTCCTTTGGGGGGGGTTTAACCTGGAACAGTTTTTCTCCATATTTTTTGTATGGGCCATTAATATACTTATATACGTTTATCATATCCCCCCTTAAACGTCTCTTCTCAAGACTAAACAATTGTAACTCCTTTAATCGCTCCTCATAGCTAAGATGTTCCATGCCCCATATTAGTTTAGTCGCGCGTCTCTGCACCCTTTCCAACTCCGCAGTGTCCCTTTTATGGACAGGTGCCCAAAACTGAACAGCATATTCCAGGTGAGGCCGTACCAATGCTTTATAAAGGGGGAGTATTATGTCCCTGTCCCTTGAGTCCATGCCTCTTTTGATACATGACAATATCCTGCCGGCTTTGGAAGCAGCAGCCTGACATTGCATGCTATTCTGTAGTCTGTGATGTTTATTTTTTATTACATTATTTTATTTAAAAAATGGGAAAATCTCCATTTGTTTCTTCTACATCAGTGCCAGCCTCTGGTAGGAGACCTTGGTGAGGCAAAAAATCTAGTTCATTTCTATTTTAGCCATATAGTATTACCCTAAAACAGACTTTTTTTGTGTGTGTATGTTCTCCGTTCTCTACTATTATTTTTAATATATTACAGCTCTATTTTAAAATATCTGGGTCAGGGCTAGTGCTAAGAAAATGATTTATGGGGGGAAGATGTATTTTATTGAGGGGGTTATTATTTTATGTGTATTTTTTTTTTTAGCTTTTTTTTTTCAGTCTGTTCCTCATATGGTAATTATTATTTTACATATTTTACACTATACTTTTCCGCTGTTACTGTTGGCTGCCTAATCTGTAGTTTACTGAATGCAATATAATACTCATGTTTTTGCAATACACTGCATTTATTTTTTATTTTTTTAAGGCAAAAAATTGGAGCCTTAAAGGGATTTTAATTCCTTACTTGGCGCTCTCTAAGACCAGGTTCACATGGTCAATAATTCCACCATTTTGTGCAGTGCAGCAGAATCCCATTAAAATCAATGGGACTCTGCAGCAGCAGAATGTTTATGCAGAATATTCCAGTAAATTTCCACACAGAAATTCCATCATGTGAACATATTCTAAAGATTTCCCTAATGGATCCCGCTAATAATGGAAATGATTTGGTTAATACAGGTTTCTGAAGTTGTCTTAAACTGGGTTATCATAGAAGCCCCTGCAGTGATGTCTAGGATGGTGTAGGGACACACACCCAATGGGTAACACCCAGTTGGATATTGAGTCATAGATATATACTATGAATAGCAGATGAATGGAGCACCCCAGAACTGTTAGAAACTAAAGATCCAGAATTGATATTTCATATATAATGCAAGAACGTACTAAAACAGACAGGTCAGGAGATGCGGCAGATCCTCTTCAAAAGCTCATAGACTCACCAATCATCTCTGGCGATCAGCTGCATCTAGTTATATATTTTCCCTGCAGTGGCCACTACAGGAAGAAAGTAGTATCACATGCAGGTTATTAAAAAGGGGTACTCCGGTAGAAACTTTTTTTTTTTTTTTTATCTACTGGTGCCAGAAAGTTAAACAGATTAGAAATTACTTCTATAAAAAAAAAATCTTAATCCTTCCAGTACTTATTAGCTGCTGAACTACAGAGGAAATTCTTTTCTTTTTGGAACACAGTGCTCTCTGCTGACATCTCTGTCCATTTTAGGAACTGTCCAGAGCAGCATATGTTTGCTATGGGGATTTTCTCCTACTGAGGACAATTCCTAAAATGGACAGAGATGTCAGCAGAGAGCACTGTGCTTGTGATGTCAGCAGAGAGCTCTGTGTTCCAAATAGAAAAGAATTTCCTCCGTAGTATTCAGCAGATAATAAGTACTGGAAGGATTAAGATTTTTTAATAGAAGAAATTTACAAATCTGTTTAACTTTTTGGCACCAGTTGATTAAAAAAAATAAAATAAAAAATAAAAAAAAGTTTTACACCGGAGTACCCCTTTAAAATGAGCAGCTCATCATGTAGTATGCAGAAGCTGCTTTTATTATAGCTTCTCTCCATACTGATTCACAGAAAGGGTCCCAAATGGGGTACCCTCATATGTGACACTCATATACCCTTACAGAAAAGGATGCAAGTTGTTTTAAGACAACATACCGTATATACTCGAGTATAAGCCTAGTTTTTCAGTTTTTCAGCATGATTTTTCGTGCTGAAAATGCCCCCCTTGGCTTATACTTGAGTGAACTCTCCGCCTGTCAATCCCTTTTCAGTGGTCTTCAACCTGCGGACCTCCAGATGTTGCAAAACTACATCTTCCAGCATGCCCGGACAGCCATCGGCTGTCCGGGCATGCTGGGAGTTGTAGTTTTGAAACATCTGGAGGTCCACAGGTTGAAGACCACTGCGGCCTTCTTCATCATCCAGACCCCCCCTTTAGTTTTCTACTCACTTCCCCTCGGTAGGAAGGAAGGGTGAGCTAGCAGGGACCGTCCGGTGGGGAGGATTAGTTGTTCCGGGCTGTCCATTTTCACCGGGAGGCCCTCTTCTCCGCTCCGGGTCCGGCCCCGGACTAGTGACGTTGCCTTGACAATGACGCACAGGGACGTCAGTGCGCAGCAGATGTACCTGCGCATGAACGTCCCTGTGCGTCGTCGTCAAGGCAACGTCACTAGTCCGGGGCCGGGCCCGGAGCGGAGAAGAGGGCCCCCCGGTGAAAATGGACAGACCAGAACCACTAATCTTCCCCACCGGACGGTCCCTGCAGCATAGATGGGCCGGACTAGCTCACCCTTCCTTCCCATCGAGGGGAAGGGGAGTAGAAAACTAAAGGGGGGGTCTGGATGATGACTAAGGCCGCAGTGGTCTTCAACCTGCGGACCTCCAGATGTTTCAAAACTATAACTCCCAGCATGCCCGGACAGCCGATGGCTGTCCGGGCATGCTGGGAGTTGTAGTTTTGCAACAACTGGAGGTCCGCAGGTTGAAGACCACTGAAAGGGATTGACAGACTGTGATAATGAAGGGGGGGAATGATGACAGGGGTGATGATGACGGGGGTGTCAATGACAGGGTGATGATAACGGGGGTGTTAATGACGGGGGTCTGAATGATGAAAGGGGGGGATGATAACATGGGGGGATGATGTATTTCCCACCCTAGGCTTATATTCGAGTCAATAACTTTTCCTGGGTTTTTGGGGTGAAATCAGGGGCCTCGGCTTATATTCGGGTCGGCTTATACTCGAGTATATACGGTACTTAAAAATGGCACTGCTTTTCTTTATGAATCAGTGAACGGAATGCAATCATTTTTATGACAATAAAGGGCTCATGTATAATCTCTATATTGAGGCACAATAGGATTTCCTGAGGAGTGGATACAACTTGGAATGCTCTTAGATCAAATCCATATTTGTTGTTGCTGTTTACAAAGATTAAAAGGTACTGTTTTAAATGTAAGGATTACACAAGATCAAACATTCAAATACCAAAGTCTCCTTGTAATCTCTTGTCAAATATTTCAATGAAATAACAGCAGCAAAGCAGCAAAAATGCAGACGGCCTCCACTAAGGCTCTGTACAGGAAATTACCGGTTTATTTAAAGGGAACATAACTTTCTAAGTCATAACTGGATGTTCAGAGAAAATACAAAATTACTAAAATGTGTTTTCAAGTACCGTACACATTGTAAAATTATAGTTGCATTTTTTTTATACATTTTCTTCTTGAGAAGGCCCAATTTTTTTGTCTGTATTTTTGGCTATTACTTTAGCTTTCAAATTTTGACTTTTTTTTTTAGATTATGCATACACCTTCCCCCATGACCAATCATCCACCCTCATCCGCCCTTTTAACATCTTTTTTTTTTTTTCCAAAATCCAAGGCTGCTTTATAAAAAAAATGTAAACTTTAATTACATTTTCTCCACTCCCTCGTAGCCTCCGGTGCCAGGATGCTTTTTCTGCGACCGGTAACAATTCTTTCCCCCGAGCTGCAGATAGCGTCTGAAGATGGCGAACAGTGCCGCCCGCCAATCACTGGCTGAGGCAGGACACCACTGTGGCCAATGATTGGCTGAGTGTCGCTTTGACGTCACCAGCAGGTCGGGTTTACAATAGTGAATCAGGGCCACTGTGTGCACAACCACTTTCCCATAGACTTACATAGAGCATATGAATTTTTTGAAAAAATAAAAAATGTTCAGCGATTTTACAGATACTATTCTCCTTAAGGACACTGCCTGTTTTTACCTTAAAGGGGTATTCCAGGCCCAAATTTTTTTTTATATATCAATTGGCTCCGGAAAGTTAAACAGATTTGTAAATTACTTCTATTAAAAAATCTTAATCCTTCCAAAAGTTATTAGCTTCTGAAGTTGAGTTGTTGTTTTCTGTCTAACTGCTCTCTGATGACTCACGTCCCGCGAGCTGTGCAGTTTCTATGGGGATATTCTCCCATCATGCACAGCTCCCGGGATGTGACATCATCATTGAGCAGTTAGACAGAAAACTTCAGAAGCTAATAACTATTGGAAGGATTAAGATTTTTTAATAGAAGTAATTTACAAATCTGTTTAACTTTCCGGAGCCAGTTCATAAATATAAAAAAAGGTTTTGCCTGGAATACACATAAACGTAGAACATTAAAGGGGGATCTACACGGTGCCCCTAGTATCGGTTGTTCCATCCAGCATAAATAATATGAAATATAGGACTACCAGTGTCCAGGATGTGCTCTATAAAACTTAACTTTTAATGTCAAATTAAAGATATTAACAAGTGTCTAGTGTTATGACAAAAGTATGATTATCTCGGTCTAATAAAAGACATTAGCAAGGTGTGTCCGGGACTCTGCAGGGCCCAGCCAGTCCCGAGTCACCTCTCACTAGAGGGTGCAGTTTAGTTGCACACCTATAGAGTATAGTAATCAAATAACCCAACGCGTTTCTGCTCGCTTGTATATAGCGGGCATCCTCAGGGGGTATAGACAAAAGAATAAATCAATGACCGAGAGGATATGATATGTATATTCAGTCATCCATATCCAACAACTGTTAAGAGAAAGGTACATCTCTATATATGCAAAATAGAGGAGTCAATTAAGTATGCAATGACATCCATAGCATAAAGTATAAATAAATACAGTGACCCAGGAGCCTGAAAAAATTTCTATCCCTAATAAAACCTGCAAGATATAATGTATGCAAGGTGTTTATTCCTGTGGGGAAGAAGAAAGCTGTCCCTAGGGTCACTTAAGCACACAGAGATATAATGCAGTCGGCATAAACCGGGTCCACCTATAAGAGAAAAACGGATCCTAACTGTCTATAGGGAGGGAGTGGGGATAGCAGGGCCCTAGGGATCCTGAACTCGCCCTAGTAAGCCCTGTAATCAGTCCCTAAACCTAGGCGGGGTGGCCACCCTAAAAAGAGCTGTCCCGCACAGGAACCTCCTAGACTGTAACTGTTAGGCCCTATGGATTATAGGGTTCGGGTGATAGTTGACTCCTGTCAGACCAGCTACGGTCGTCCCTAACTACCTGGAATACACCCGTGGGGAAGAAGTATAAATTATAAAAAACATGCAAAATGGAGCTGCTCATTTAAACCTCTGGGAGATAACGAATCTAGGTGGTATATCCACCTACATTCTTTTTGTAGGATCAACCTGTCTAGGTTGCCTCCACGTACAGAGGGAGTTACTTTTTCGATTGCTATAAATTTAATCTGGCTCAGGTCTCCTCTGTGTACTTCTATAATATGTGTTGCCACCGGGGTGTCTCGTGCATTGCGTATATCGCCCACATGTTCCAAAATTCTTTTTTTAAAAGGGCGAATGGTCTTGCCTACGTAAAGAAGCGGGCAGGTACACACAACTACATAGATGACACCTGTAGAAGAGCAATTCATAAATTGTTTGATTTTGATCGAAGACTGTGGAACTGTGGTACTTTTCAAGACATATTGGCATGCCCGACAATGTCCGCATTGGAAACACCCCTGTGGAGGTTTAGAACTATTAAGCCAAGTATGTGCCTGAGTGTCATTAGTGGAAAGATGACTATGTACCAAAAGGTCTCCCAAGCTTTTACCTCGTCTATAAGTTATCTGAGGTTTAGTGTCTACCAAGTCAAGGAGATCAGTGTCCATTCTTAGAATTTCCCAATGGCGGGAGATAATCTCCCATATTGGAGCAGCCATTTTATCAAAAGTTCCAATTATTCTCGCTTGATGTGAGTGATTGGATTCTCTTGTTTTAGGAGTTAGTAGTTCCGTGCGTGGTCTGGATGCTGCCTGGAATACCCCTTTAATGACGCGTCCCAATTTTTCAAATCTATCCTGTGTCTCTTTACTGTATTATGTTGCAGTACATCTGTACTGCAGCACAGTATAACAGTCAGTACTACACTGACTAACAGCCTGTGCGATCCAGCCCATGGCTGCACTATTTCTCCCGTTACTATCTTCCGTCACAAAATAACGGCCGTGATTAATAGCAAGCTATAACGGGTTAGGACAGCTATTAGAAAAATCCCATAGACTATAATGGGATTTTCTAATGGCCATATAGGATTTTGTAACTGCCGTCTTCAGCTGATTTTCAGACGGAACTTCGTACAGATCTTTAAAACGGAGTAATTTTGTAGTGTGAAAGGGGCCTTACATTGACTTACATTCCTGCTGCTGCCCACAAACCAACACATTAGGTTATAATTTAAAGGGTTGATTCACAATGGTAACATCTTGTAACCTACAGTGTAGGACACACAACTGAAAGGTTACATGGCCTATATAGCCCCTATAGCCTTATTAATGGTGCAGTCAACATTTGCTGTATCAGAATTAGAGATGAGCGAACTTACAGTAAATTCGATTTGTCACGAACTTCTCGGCTCGGCAGTTGATAACTTTTCCTGCATAAATTAGTTCAGCCTTCAGGTGCTCCGGTGGGCTGGAGAAGGTGGATACATTCCTAGGAAAGAGTCTCCTAGGACTGTATCCACCTTTTCTAGTCCACCGGAGCACCTGAAAGCTGAACTAATTTATGCAGGAAAAGTCATCAACTGCCGAGCCGAGAAGTTCGTGACGAATCGAATTTACTGTAAGTTTGCTCATCTCTAATCAGAATGTCAAACCCTACAACTGTTACAGCGACAAAGACAACCTCATTGTTTTGGGTAAAATTGTGTGAGGTCACGTAATACACACACATATATCCCAATGACCCCTTCTGTATTAATCTGTGTGTGGATTACAATCCCTATTTATTACATCACAAGATGTACCGCCGCAGCACCGCTTCTGGCAAAGATAAGTATTGGAAAGTGTCTATTAAAATCAGTCTGTGTTATGTATCTTCCAGAGAGAAAACTGCTTTGAACTTAATGTATTCGAGGGTTTTTTCCATCTCCCAAAGTTATCCCCAAAGGTATGTCAGGGCTCCGAAATGTTCAGAAGCCCCATAAAGACACCCAGCGATCAGCTTGCTATCCCCTTTCCTGTAGATAAGGGATGAATCTGGGAGATCAGAATACCCCTTGAACTTGAAATTGTCTAATAAAAAGGTTGTCCAGGAGCAGAAAAAACATTTTTGTTTGTTGAACAAATGCAACTTATTAAAAGTTACTAATATACTGCACAGAGGTCCTGATTCCAGACCCCACCGTGTGGCCTCGGCACCTGCACTCGCCTGTTCTAGAGGTTACAGTGCCCCCTAATGTCAGTGACATGTATAAAGAGGGCTGTTGTCTGACTCTTAAACTGAGTTTAAAGGGGTACTCCGGCCCTAAGACATCTTATCCCCTATCCATAGGGGATTCCTATCCTATAGGGGATAAGATGCCTGATCGCAGGGATCCCGCAATCTTTCATGCAGCACCCCGCTATTATCAGCCTCTGGAGCGAACATTGCTACGGGTCTGATGAATCACGTTCACGTAGCGGGAGTATTGTGACGTCAAGCTCCGCCACCTCAATGCAAGACTATGGAAGGGGCGTGACAGTAGCCATGCCCCCTCCCATAGGAGAGGTGGAGATACAGAATTCAAGCACTCCCATAGAGCTGTATGGAGGGGGCGTGTCGTTGACCTCAGTGAGGTTGAGGACATGCACATTAGCAGCAGCAATGCCGGATCCCCGTACGGGAGATCGTGGGGGCCCCCAGCAGTCCAACCCCCGCAATCAGACACCTATCCCATAGGTTAAGTGTCTAACACTGCAGTACTCCTTTAAGTCAGCCCTTTCTCCATCATGACTGATCTAGACACAGAGAAAGGCATGAAGAGGGGGGGGGGGGGGCTACCTGCCTGTGTGAAAATGAACTCCATTACTGTTTTTTTTTAGTAAATAAACAACAAATTAGGGCTGGGCGGTATACCGGTTCATACCGAATACCGAATTTTTTGGGCTGCATGATATGAATTTTCCCCCATACTGCAATACCGGTTGGGCCCCTCCCCCTCGGGAATGTATTATCAGCGCAGCGCTGTCCCCACATCGGGGAACTAACCCTACGTTTACATGCCTGCACTGTTCTGCTCCCCCCAATTAAGGATCAGCCCAGCGGGGTACTACTCACAGATGTCAAGCACTGCCCTCCTCCTCTTTGTTGGGGGCCGCCGGAACTCTATACTGTACACCAGTGGTCTCCAACCTGCAGACCTCCAGATGTGGCAAAACAACAACTCCCAGCATGCCCGGAGTTGTAATTTTGCAACAGCTGGAGGTCCGCAAGTTGGAGAATACTGCTGTATGCTGTATACCTATGCATGGGCTGCAAAAGATACAGAAAATAAGCTTTTAACTCACCCACCTCGGCCGCACGCAGGGGACTGGAACGTGGACAGCCGTCAGCCTATCACCGGCCGGAGCGATGCCCGTGATAGGCTGAGCCCACTCTCAAGTAAGAAGCTGGCTAAAAGTTTATTTTCTGTATCTTTTGCAGCCCGGGCATAGGTATACAGCCTACAGCAGTGATCTCAAACCTGCGGACCTCCAGCTGTTGCAAAACTACAACTTCCAGCATGCCCGGACAGCCCTTGGCTGTCCGGGCATGCTGGGAGTTGTAGTTTTGCAACAACTGGAGGTCCGCAGGTTGGAGACCACTGGCGTACAGTGAGTTCCATCACCGGCGGCCCCCAACAAAGAGGAGGAGGGCAGTGCTTGACATCTGTGAGTAGTACCCCGCTGGGCTGATCATTATTTGGGGGGAGCAGAACAGCGCTGGCGGGTCACATGATTTGGGGGGGGGGTGAGAAAATACCATGATATACCGTGGAACCGCCGTAAGTTAAAAAAAATACTGTGATACACATATTTGGTCAAATAAATAACAACCTCTTTATATATAGCAGCCAGACAACCCCTTCACCTACATAGTGTAGGGCTCCATACTACAAGCCTCTTGACTGAGCTGTGATCGCGAGATCTTATTATAGATGTATGTGCCTAATGGTCCATTCCATTTATCACATTCCTGGGTCAGGAATTCCAATGTCATCTTTCCAAACGATCACTGCATTTATTATTTTTACAGGCTTGGGCATCATGCAATACCTGCTACAACATATTGTAAATGTCAGATATACCTTTGTTGTCCTCACACAAAACCTTTTACACCTATTAGAAGTGGTTTTAGACAAGTACGTTGTCCTGCCAAACCTGCTCTCCAACAACTTTGTATTCAGACCATAAAGTGCCACCATTATAGGACTTTTATTTTATCTAGTTTATATGAATGACATATTGCCGAAGAGGTTATTCATCTCCTTTCACATATTTTTGACATGGATACATATGACATTCTGTCCATAACATGCAAATCTATATCCATAGAGAATATTACAGATTTTGCAATAAACACCTGCGAAGGCCACCAATGACCAATGACGTGATCGTCATAGGAGCGACTTGGCTAAAGAGCATTTTACCCTCCCATCTAGAGATGAGCGAACTTACAGTAAATTCGATTCATCACAAACTTCTCGGCTCGGCAGTTGATGACTTTTCCTGCATAAATTAGTTCAGCCTTCCAGTGCTCCGGTGGGATGGAAAAGGTGGATACAGTCCTAGGAGACTCTTTCCTAGGAATGTATCCACCTTTTCCAGCCCACCGGAGCACCTGAAGGCTGAACTAATTTACGCAGGAAAAGTCAGCAACCGCAGAGCCAAGAAATTCGTGACGAATCGAATTTACTGTAAGTTCGCTCATCTCTACTCCCATCCTTCCCAAAAAATTGATGGCAACTAGCATGCATGGTAAATCTACCCATTCACGTAGCAATGTCATGTACATGGCCATATTGAGCTTTGATTTGTTCAGTGCCACAATATGGCAACATAGGAAGTCTGGAAGACCATACTATAACGCCATATGCCATAATGATTATAGCGTTGCTCTGTAATACCACGGCTGACGGAACATGGCGTGCTTCTTCTGTCGGATTCTGTAATATGTCATGCAATGTTCCATACAGAGATACATTGGTAGAGATTACCGCACATGGACATACAGTTTGGATGTATTTTCTCGAGGAGAATATCTTCATTATACTATGTCTTACAGGCCCCACCATATGGCAGCAAACAGAGTCTATACTGCTCCTTATTATTATGTATAGATTATATTATTGTATCCCGTATGGCAGTGCTCAAGAGCCTGGACATCATGGTGATATACTGTAGCAAATCAGTATCACTAACCAGAAAAAATACCTAAAATATAACTTTTAATGGATATACTGTACGTTATAAATATTTAGCCCGTTCTGTGG
Organism: Hyla sarda; assembly: GCF_029499605.1. Classification (NCBI taxonomy): domain Eukaryota; kingdom Metazoa; phylum Chordata; class Amphibia; order Anura; family Hylidae; genus Hyla; species Hyla sarda. The sequence continues at coordinate 227,885,730 of NC_079194.1, read as the reverse complement.
TGATACATGTAAACCTACAAATCAAGATGCCACATATATAGGCAAGACAAAACAACTAAAAAGAAATATACATACCAGGTGTTGTGACTGCTACTAATCCTTAGATACACAGGTAGTACAGTTGTATATAATAAATTATCCTCAATGTTCCCTTGCAGCATGTACAAACACCAAAAAGCGTCCCCCCCCCCCCCCTTAGAGGTAGACAGGGTTCATCAGGGGATTTTCACACACAAATACATGACATGTTCTTGCAAAAAATGCTGAAATTGATAACAGCATTTATTCCTATACATTTATTTTATAAGGATTGGTAAGGGACCACTCACTCAAGTGCCCACTGGTAAGATGGTTCATGCAGATGCCAGATGGGCAGGGTAGTCGGTTTAGGGGCCCACATGATGCAGTGGAGCAGGACTGTAGGAAACCACCAGTGAGATTTCTGCAGCTGTTGCCAATGTATTTAGCTCACTGCACGTCACCGCTCGTCCTCACTGCACAGAGCCCCGCTCGTCCTCACTGCACAAAGCCCTGCTTGGCCTCAGTGTACAGAGTTCTGCTTGTCCTCACTGCACAAAGCCCCGCTCGTCTTCACTGCACAGAGCCCCGCTTGTCCTCACTGCATAGAGTCCTGCTTGTCCTCAGTGTACAGAGCCCTGCTTGTCCTCAGTGTACAGAGCCCCGCTCGGCCTCAGCGTACAGAGCCCCGCTCGTCCTCACTGCACAGAGCCCCGCTCGTCCTCACTGCACAGAGCCCCGCTTGTCCTCGGTGCACAGAGCCCTGCTTGTCCGTCCTCAGTGCACAGAGCCCTGCTTGATCTCAGTGTACAGAGCCCTGCTTGTCCTCAGTGTACAGAGCCCTGCTTGTCCTCAGTGTACAGAGCCCTGCTTGTCCTCAGTGTACAGAGCCCTGCTTGTCCTCAGTGTACAGAGCCCTGCTTGTCCTCAGTGTACAGAGCCCTGCTTGTCCTCAGTGTACAGAGCCCTGCTTGTCCTCAGTGTACAGAGCCCTGCTTGTCCTCAGTGTACAGAGCCCTGCTTGTCCTCAGTGTACAGAGCCCTGCTTGTCCTCAGTGTGCAGAGCCTTGCTTGTCCTCATTGTGCAGAGCCCTGTGGGGTATGTGAGTGAGCATAGCGCTCCCTCCCTGCCAGATTGACAGGCAGGGAGCTGTGCTGAGCTGGTCACGTGTCCAGCCAGCGGTCTGTGATTTCAGACTCACTGCCAGGCCGGTGTGAGTCCGAAATCAATAGAAATCCTTGTGGCCAGGGACTCCTAGGGAGACCCCTGGTGGACAGATTTTCAAACACAAAATACATATAAAAAGTCATTTTTTATTTATTTATTAAAACCAATTAGAAACCAGTTGAATAATCTATGACTTTAAAAAAAAAATTTGATGAAAGGTACTCTTTAACAGTGCTCTCATTCACTGACAGCAAACAAATACAAAGTTTATTAAAAAGTTGTAGAAATTTAGATCCATACTAGTGTGTTTTCCAACCAGTGTGCCTCCAGCTGTGGCAAACCTACAATGCCCAGACATCGGTTTGCTTTCTGGGCATGCTGGGAGTTGTAGTTTTGAAACAGCTGGAGGCACCCTGGTTGAAAAACACTTTAAATATTAAACTGGTCCAGACAGGCAATGAGGCCATTTATCAAGATGGAAGTCTGACAGCTACACAGGCTAATGGTTAATCTTCAACAACTGTCCATTTCAGGACAGATGGTAAAACACTGGTCAGTTACTTTATTATTTTACAACCTGGGTGATATGGCCGTCCATATGCTACACAATGCCGGGGCGGGGGACACATTAACCAGGTCAGATGAAAAGAAAGCAACGCTTTGGCTAATGTAAATGTTAGTACTATGGCATGCTAAGTGAATGAGCCAACGCTGTAGCCCAACGACAGTGATGAACTGGTTAAATCATAACATCTCATGGTGTACACAGGGGTTAAACGAGGACATGGCGCTGAATTCCCCATTCACGGGCAGATTCTCTATCCCCCAAGTGCTGAGGCTCAAGAATGAAATTAATATATAAAGCAAACACAGCAGAGGGGAGTTTGTCACTGGCTCAGCTTAAGAGCGCGTTATCAAAACGTTCACATAGGACTAGATTAAGGGAGATGAAGCTGCAGGAAAGGCCACAGCTACGTAAGACAAACACCATGGCTCGGCAAGTCCTTATTCTTTAACAAGAAGAATACTTATGAATAACAAACATTACATGAAAATATATCAGCTTGAGATATGATAATATGAAAATAAAAAATTATAATTATATGAACATATCTATAATATATATATATATATATATATATATATATATATATATAACTCAACGTGTATGTGTGTGTATGTATGTGTGTATGTGTGTATGTTCCAGCATCACGTCCAAACAGCTAAAGATATTAACATAAAACTTAGCACACATGTTACTTATATGTCAACAACAAACATAGGATAGGTAATTTAACCCTTAACTACCCCCATTTGCCAGGGGCGGAGTTTATGTTTAAAGTCCCATACAAGTCAATGGGAAATATATGTTACTGCATAACTTCAAAACGGCTGGAGATATTTCGATAATACTTGGTCACATGTTACTTATATGTCCACTTAAAATATAGGATAGTTAATTTAACCCTTAACTACCCCCATTTGTGAGGGTCAGGGTTTTTGTTTAAAGTCCCATGCAAATCAATGGGAAATGTATGTTCCAGCATAACTTCCGTACGGCTGGAGATATTTCAATACCTGGTACACATATTATGGGTCGGGATAGGAGGTTGACATAGGAGGACCGGGATAGGAGGACCGGGATAGGAGCTCGGGAAAGAAGGACGGGAAAGGAGGACGGGAAAGGAGGACGGGAAAGGAGGACGGGAAAGGAGGACGGGAAAGGAGGACGGGAAAGGAGAACGGGAAAGGAGGACGGGATAGGAGGTCGGGATAGGAGGTCGGGATAGGAGGTCGGGATAGGAGGTCGGGATAGGAGGTCGAGATAGGAGGTCGGGATAAGAGGTCGGAATATGAGGACGGGATATGAGGACGGGATATGAGGTCGAGATATGAGGACGGGATAGGAGGTCGGGATAGGAGGTCGGGATATGAGAACAGGATATGGGGTTGGGATATGACAACAATATATGAGGACGGGATAAGAAGTCAAAAGCTTCCTCCTTTGTTTATTTTCCTCCCCAACAAGGATTAGGAAGGAAAAACCAGGCAACGCCGGGTACTCAGCTAGTATATTAATATATCACATACATGTATAGATACATACACACACAAAAAAAAAAAACGCACACACACACACAAATTGGAAAATTAAACAGACAAAACTAACTTAGGTATCGGGCAAGTGTCCAGTCCTATTCTGTAGATTAAAGACATTTTGCTGTAAAAAAAATAAAATAAAATAAAACAAAATAATAAAAAAAGTGTTCCTTCAACTTATGCAAAACTACAACTCTCATTATGATGGGTGTTGTAGTCTTACACATGGAATCCAACCGGTTAAAAGGGTACTGCACTGGAATACATTTTTTTTTTTTTTTTATCAACTGGTGCCAGAAAGTTAGACAGATTTGTAAATTACTTCTATTAAAAATCTTAATCCTTCCTGTACTTATTAGCTGCTATATGATCCACAGGAAGTTCTTTTCTTTTTGAATTCCCTTTCTGTCTGACCACAGTGCTCTCTGCTGACACCTCTGTCCATTTTAGGAACTGTCCGTCGTAGGAGCAAATCCCCATAGCAAACCTATCCTACTCCAGACAGTTTCTAAAATGGACAGAGGTGTCAGCAGAGAGCACTGTTGTCAGACAGAAATAAAATTCAAAAAGAAAAGAACTTCCTGTGGAGCATATAGCAGCTGATAAGTACTGGAAGGATTAAGATTTTTAAATAGAAGCAATTTACAAATATGTTTAACTTTCTGGCACCAGTTGATGTAAAACATTTTTTTTTTTCAGGGGGTACCCCTTTAAAGGAACATTTCTCTAATCCATATACTACATAAAATTTTTCTAACGATTAGGGCTCATGCGCATGGTTGTGTTAGGGCCCTATTCACATGGCAGAATTCTGTGTATGTACAAATAGGAGAAGAAGTCCGGCACTGCTGCCCAAACGAGACCTGTCCCAGACAAAAAGTCAGTGACTATTCACACAGCTCGTGCGTTGCCGGGGGTGCAATCCAAGAAACATAGACAGGTAATATCCAGAACGGCAGAAAAACAAAAGGATGCACTCACCCGGGAGTCTTGA
>NC_079194.1:227738950-227876450 GCF_029499605.1 Hyla sarda | reverse complement strand
GCCCCGTAGACCAATGCGGGTCATGAAAAAAAGAATATTAAAGCCCTAAGAAAAATGTTGGTGCTATATTAGGAAATTATTATAACGTGGTATCATTTAGAAATAGAATTATATATACGGTATATATATATATATATACACATATACACACACACACTATGTATGTAGTAAATCCTCACCTCACTGTTAGTCCATAAACCTGTTAGTCCATAAGGCTGTGTTCACACTTAGTATTTTGGTCAATCTTTTAAGCCAACACCAGGAGTGGATCCAAATCATAGAAAAAGGTGCAAATCTTTCCATTACAGTTTTTTTCTGTATTGGTTCCTTTTCTGGTTTGGACTAAAAATACTGATCAAAATACTGTGTGTGAATTTAGTTGTAAAAGTAAGAAAATCCTGAATAAAAATAAACACACATCAGGATGGTTTCTTAGACTACATTGTGTCAGATCTTCACAAAAGTGGAATGTAGAGGTATAAACGATATGCAAATACAAATGCAAAATAATTATATATATATACACACATACATATATACAGGGCTCATGTTCTGGGGAAAAAAAGTGAGGGAACTCATCCACTACTGCTAATAGGAATGGTGTTCCTGCTGTGGAAAAAGTGCAGAAACGCAAATCCCACGCGTTCCTGTAGGACTTCAGCCCTGTATATATATCCCAATCATATCAGACAATTGTGACAGTATACTCTGATCTAAGGTTTCATATATATATATATATATATATATATATATATATATATATATATGAAATCTTAGATCAGAGTATACTGTCACAATTGACTGATATGATTGGAAGATTATATATATATATATATATATATATATATACACATATAAAATCTTAGATCAGAGTATACTGTCACAATTGACTGATATGATTGGAAGATTATATATATATATATATATATATATATACACATATAAAATCTTAGATCAGAGTATACTGTCACAATTGACTGATATGATTGGAAGATTATATATATATATATATATATATATATATATATATATATACACATATAAAATCTTAGATCAGAGTATACTGTCACAATTGACTGATATGATTGGGAGATAGATAGGTAGATAATATACTCTGATCTAAGATTTTATATGTGTATGTATATATATATATATATATATATATATATATATCTCCCAATCATATCAGACAATTGTGACAAACTCTGATCTAATATATATATATATATATATATATACACACACACATATATACACCCCAATCATATCAGATAGAACTAGTTCTGCTTTATCCGCACCATCCAATATAACGTCCTTACTACTGATAATCTACATTTCGTGGAATCATAGCCATCTATCTCCATCTAGAAGCCAAAATCAAGTTATTTAACCCTTTTTCAGTACATGTATATACAGTAACATCCTGTAACCATTCAGGATACATTTTTTTTTCAATACATACATAAATCCGCTCTTATTCTTCTTAAAAAATAAAAAAATAAAGTGTTTTTTGTTGGGCCCAAAGTGAAGGCACCAGAGACTGTCCCCCTGCAGATGCAACATAAAAACGCAGTCAAACCCCCCGAAAACTGTCCCATCAGCAGCTGCTTTACCTAATTTTCCTCTCGATGGCTGTTCCCCATAAGACAACACCTGCTTGGCTCACAGCGATGCTCATTTACAACTAGATTCTTGCTGCGGTGCGAAAATGACACAATTATTCCATCCTGTGAGGTAAATACCTATGCCAGGCGCACTAAACGTAGCGTCCCTATAAGAATCCCAACTAACCAGACAGATGTTTAGAAACGGAGCATAGAAACAGATAAACCTGGCAATAACTATGAAGAGCACAAAACACGGTAGGCAAACATCCTGCTGTCACAGTGCACAAAAAACAAACAACACAGCGCAAAAGTTTACTACAAGGCCTCAACTTCTGCACATCCATCTACTGTGTGTCACAGAAGGAGCAGAGCTTAGGCCAGTGTTTCCCTACCAGGGTACCTCCAGCTGTTGCAAAACTACAAATCCCAGCATGCCCGGACAGCCTTTGGCTGTCCGGGCATGCTGGGAGTTGTAGTTTTGCAACAGCTGCAGGCACCCTGGTTGGGAAACACTGGCTTAGGCTAACATGCTTATCGTGGGTTCATTTTACATAGGACTGCAGGTAAACCTACTGCTTCATCTCTTAGGGTACGTTCACACGCGCAGATTTTTTAGCGGGTTTTCCGCTGCGTATTTGAAAGTGGGCGGGCTCTTCTCGGCTGTCCGCAGCAGATTTTCCGCGGCGGAATGTACACTGTGGAAAATCCGCCGCAAGCCCCATTGAAGTCAGTAGGGACTGTGGCGGATTTTCCGCAGTGTAAATTCCGCCGCGGAAAATCTGCTGCGGAACAGCCGAGAAGAGCCCGCCCACTTTCAAATACACAGCGGAAAACCCGCAAAAAAATCTGCACGTGTGAACGTACCCTTAAAGTGAACGGACAAATTCAGCTCTGCTGCCTTGGTTGTAGACAAAGTATATGGGGGAGATTTATCAAAACCTGTCCAGACAAAAATTGCCGAGTTGCCCATAGCAACCAGATTGCTACTTTCATTTTTTAAATAAAATGAAAGAAGCAATCTGATTGGTTGCTATGGGCAACACAGCAACATTTCCTCTGGACACGTTTTGATAAATCTCCCCCTATGTGTTATACCTTTATCTAATTGGACATAGTAAAAAAGTTAAAGGGGTACTCCGGCGGAAAACTTTTTTTTTTAGTTTTATGAACTGGTGCCAGGAAGTTAAACAGATTTGTAAATGACTTCTATTAAAAAATCTTAATCCTTTCAGTACTTAGCGGCAGTTATGATCCACAGGAAGTTCTTCTCTTTTTGAATTTTCTTTATGCCTGACCACGGTACTTTTTAGTAGCTGTTTGCTACAGAGGAAATTCTTTACTTTTTGAGGGTGCGTTCACACGCTATTTGTTTTTGCGGGTTTTCTGCTGCGTATTTGAAAGTGGGCAGGCTCTTTTTGGCTGTCCGTAGCAGATTTTCCGCAGCGGACTTTACCCTGCGGAAAATCTGCCGCAGTCCCGACTGACTTCAATGGGGCTTGCGGCGGATTTTCCGCAGCGTAAATTCCTCTGTGGAAAATCTGCTGCGGACAGCCGAGAAGAGCCGGGTCCCTTTTAAATATGCAGCGAAAAAACCCGCAAAAACAAATAGCGTGTGAACGCACCCTGAATTTCTTTTTTGTGTTGTCCACAGTGCACCTCTGTCCGTGTCAGGAACTGTCCAGAGCAGCTTAGGTTTACTATAAGGATTTTCTCCTGCTCTGGACAGTTCCTGACATGGACAGAGGTGTCAGCAGAGAGCACTGTGGACAAGACAAAAAAGAAATTAAAAAAATAAAAGATTTTCCTCCATAGCAAACAGCTGCTAAAAAGTACTGTGGTCAGGCAGAAAGGAAATTCAAAAAGAAAAGAACTTCCTGTGGATCATAACCGCTGCTAAGTACTGAAAAGATTAAGATTTTTTAATAGAAGTCATTTACAAATCTGTTTAACTTTCTGGCACCAGTTCATTTAAAAAAAAAAAAAAAAGTTTTCTACCGGAGTACCCCTTTAACTAGTAGGAATATTGAGATTTATTTCCCTATATAACAGGGAGAAAAGAGCATGAAGAAAAAAAGGAGAGAAAGACAAAGAGAAAAAAAAGAGTGAAAAAAGTAATAGAGAGAAAAGAGAAAATAGTGAAAAAGTGTCTGGATATAAAATGTAACTAACTTGACAAGCAGAGTCGATCCTAAGCTATCAAGAACGCTGCTTGTTAGATATAGCAGAGCCAACTCAGTAATCCGGCAATGTGTATTCTACATCTACTATGGGCCTTCAGATGAAGAATACATAGGTGTATGTGTGTCCCACTTACAAACTTTCACATGTTACAACCCCCTATTCTAGAGTCCAGCAGAGCCGTCGTAATCCCCCCCCACTTTGGATAAACCCAAGAAATTGCCTTTAACTCGGAGAACTCTGAAAATGCATTGAAAATGAATGGTTTCAAATATGTTTACATTAGTACTGTACATTTATAGTAGTCATTATTAATATATACTCAATCTAAGTCATATATCATGCACGCAGATTACTATTTAGACCGACATCTATATCTAGGGGGGGAAAAGTGAAATTTGGATCATTTTAATTTTTTGGATGAACTGCCTGAATGTGGCGGCATTATACGCAGGATAAGGAACTGCATCTACGTAACTCACATACGTATCTGTACAACATTACATACTATACACATCATAGACAAAATAATATATATATATATATATTTACGATTTCAGGAGCCGGGGATTTAATTGGGGGATATAGGATAAAATAGGTAGAACCATCATGACTGTTTGCTGTGTGTATACGTTTGTGTGTACAGTATATATATATATATATATATATATATATACACACTGTACACACAAACGTATAGACACAGCAGTCATGATGGTTCTACATATTTTATCCTATATCCCCCAATTAAATCCCCGGCTCCTGAAATCGTACTATGCATTATGTATAGAAGGACAGTAATATCTGTACATTATAAATATTATATATGAATATATTATGCATATATACGATTGAAATCATACCGAAGTGCAGAACAAAGGCTTCCCATCCACATCAGTATAAAGTGGGACTTTAGAACAGCAGCTGTCCCAGCCGCCGATCCGCATAATGCCATAGAACAGTATGGGAAAAGGGGGGGAGCAGATCGTCCCATTGTAATAACTGTGGGTTTTAATCAAACTGTTATTAATTTCTAAGCATTTGGAAAGTCCACGAAGCAATTTCCGCAGTAGCGCAAAGTGCCACATCATATGTATCGCACTTTAATGGTGGATCTGGGAAACACTAGCGAAAGATAATTGGCAGGAATTTACCCTTCCACACTGCAATTCAACCATCCAAGAAATGAATACATCTGCAAAGTAAACCGGCTGCTCGGACACTGGCAATTTCCATCATAGCGTACGATTCGTGCCAGTCTCCTTTTGGTGCCCGGTATTATAAATGCCACTTTAAAAAAATTAAAAAAAAATTGTATGTGCCTAATATACTCTCACCCACCTCTGCAGCACCCAGACCTCATATGGTTCCATAATGACATAAACCCATTTCTAATCAAAACCCAGCGAAAACATGGCGTGCAAGTAAAACAAAACATTAGTAGCAAAAACACTATCTCCAAAAATGCTGAATAAAAATGCTGAATAAAAATACTGAATAAAAATGCTGGATAAAAATACTGAATAAAAATACTGAATAAAAATGCTGAATAAAAATACTGAAGGATACAAGGTAGTAGATTAAATAAAAACATCCTGTAGAATAATAACATACATTTACTATACAATAATAACAACATGCATGCAAAAGATAAAAAGAGACAAAGTGCTGGCACGCCACTGAAATCTAGAACTCCCCTCGTTTAGGACAGTTTTTTTCCAACCAGAGTGCCTCCAGCTGTTGCAAAACTACAACTCCCAGCATGACCGGACAGCCTTCGGCTGTCCGGGCATGCTGGGAGTTGTAGTTTTGCAACAGCTGGAGGCACCCTGGTTGGGAAACACTGGTTTAGGAGTTTGCAAAGTGTGTGGCTCACAGAGAGCGCTGCTCGCTACCTATTAAAGTCCATGTTGGGTTGGATGCTGATCTCTGAAGGACTCTCCACAGTAGAAAGCCAGAGATCTCCCTGCAGGCTGATCCTCAGTGTCTCCTCTCTCTCTCTCTTTCTCTTTCTCTGGCTGACACGCTCCCTGTCTCGCTCCCCCCCTCCTCTCTCCCTTATTCTGGGATTGATTGATTACAATCAGTGACCAAAGGCTGTGACATGGGCATGCACTTGGCTCACTACTGCACAGTGAAATACACAGTCTGGGGACAGGACAGACGAAAGGAGGGGGGCGAGATAGCAAAGATATTAATATTATTTCACCGCATCAGGGATATGACAGGTTCAGTGATTATTAGGGGGCAAGCTATTATTAAAAGGCTGCGAGGAAGCGGGGGGGGGGGGGGGGTTCTTCTTTATAATAAGTGCATTAACCTCTACAACAATCATTCTTCTCATAATATTTGGGATTATTCTGTAAATAATAAACATAAAGTCCCGTGTTTGCACAACAAAAATATTTACAAATATTTACAAAGAAAAATAAAACACATTTTAAAATAAAAACATTTTTTCTTCTTTTTTTATAGCTAAATTGAAAAAAAATTAATAAAATAAAAATACACATAATACCCAGATATTAAAAGATGCCGGTCTATCTACATGCTTCGAATCATCGCAGAAGAAAAAGCTCCATAAAATGTCTAAAAATAAATAAATAAATAAAATAAATAACATTATTTTTTTGGGGGGGAACTTCATTGACAGGGTTTAAACAATAAATAAATAAAATAAATAAATAAAAATCATGCAAGGGTTTAAAAAGATCAAAGCCCCTGCCATGTATTGTATTCCGACCCTGCTATGGCCTTAGAACACGGCGGTCGCTCTAAAAGGCGTATTAACCCCTCGTATTCCCCCTGCTTCTCTTTCCATCAAACTTGAACAGGCAACAAATTGTAAATGAAATAGTTTTTGTGTTTCGGAACCGGTTTCGGTGACTTACTTATTTTTCTTTCTGTTGTAATATACAAATCCCTCCCCTGGCCAAGGCCTCAGATCTCAGAGGAGGATTGTTATGGAATATAATAGTCCATGCATAGTGTACAGTATATGTGTATGTGCCCTGTGTATGCAGAAGGACATGGGGGGGGGATGTGTCTGTATATGAGTGCCCAGCCTCCATCACAATAGACATCTCCCTGGGAATATTATTCAGTGTGTGCCCCCCTCCTCCCTTCCCTTGGCCTGATGTGACATTGCAATGCCCCCCAGACCTTGCAAAATACATCTAATGCCTGCTGATCCCTCTATTCCACCTGGAAGAAGAGGGACAGAAAGGGAAGAGAGAGGGAGAGGGGGAATGGGAAAGAGAAGGAAGGAAGAGGGGGAGGGAGAGGGCAGATCATGTCGCTCTCCAATTAATTAGCAAAGAAAAATCATGCAACCTAGTAGAAGCCCAATGAGTGCCCCCTGCTCTGCCCCGTCTGCCCTGTGCTGTGGGGGTGGGGGGCACAGCCCCCTGTCTGCCCTGCTGCTACTGCTGCTGGCAATGACAAGGCACCTCTAACCCACAGGCTTTGTGTGTTGTTTCTATCTGATTTACATCCCCCTTTGCTATAATGTGGCTGAGGATGAGGAGGCTTTACCTGCTGCTGGAGTCCCTGGGCTGCCTTCAGTGCTGTGCTGGGAGCTCGTCCATGGGGGCCGGGGGTCGGGAGGTGCTGTCACAAGGAGCAGACAGGGTGAAACCTTCGACCCTGAGGGTCCCCCGGCTGCTCTAGAGTGGAAATGAGAGACTCAGGGAGGAAAATGAGAGCAGCCTCGATCTGAGGAGAGCAGAGAGTGCAGTGAGTAGGGGCTGCCACTGGGTCAGGGAGCAGGAGACAGACAGCCACTGGGGTCACCTCCTATCTCTGCACTGCCTGCATCTCTGCCCTCCTGTACTCTCTGCACTCACACTCCACTCATCTCTGCCGCCTCCTGTACTCTCTGCACTCACACTCCACTCATCTCTGCCCCTCCTGTACTCTCTGCACTCACACTCCACTCATCTCTGCCCCTCCTGTACTCTCTGCACTCACACTCCACTCATCTCTGCCCCTCCTGTACTCTCTGCACTCACACTCCACTCATCTCTGCCCCTCCTGTACTCTCTGCACTCACACTCCACTCATCTCTACCCCTCCTGTACTCTCTGCACTCACACTCCACTCATCTCTGCCCCTCCTGTACTCTCTGCACTCACACTCCACTCATCTCTGCCCCTCCTGTACTCTCTGCACTCACACTCCACTCATCTCTGCCCCTCTTGTACTCTCTGCACTCACACTCCACTCATCTCTGCCCCTCCTGTACTCTCTGCACTCACACTCCACTCATCTCTGCCCCTCCTGTACTCTATCTGCACTCACACTCCACTCATCTCTACCCCTCCTGTACTCTCTGCACTCACACTCCATTCATCTCTGCCCCTCCTGTACTCTCTGCACTCACACTCCACTCATCTCTGCCCCTCCTGTACTCTATCTGCACTCACACTCCACTCATCTGTACCCCTCCTGTACTCTCTGCACTCACACTCCACTCATCTCTACCCCTCCTGTACTCTCTGCACTCACACTCCACTCATCTCTGCCCCTCCTGTACTCTCTGCACTCACACTCCACTCATCTCTGCCCCTCCTGTACTCTCTGCACTGCCTGCATCTCTGCCCCTCCTGTACTCTCTGCACTCACACTCCACTCATCTCTGCCCCTCCTGTACTCTCTGCACTCACACTCCACTCATCTCTGCCCCTCCTGTACTCTCTGCACTCACACTCCACTCATCTCTACCCCTCCTGTACTCTCTGCACTCACACTCCACTCATCTCTACCCCTCCTGTACTCTCTGCACTCACACTCCACTCATCTCTGCCCCTCCTGTACTCTCTGCACTCACACTCCACTCATCTCTGCTCCTCCTGTACTCTCTGCACTCACACTCCACTCATCTCTGCCCCTCCTGTACTCTCTGCACTCACACTCCACTCATCTCTGCTCCTCCTGTACTCTCTGCACTCACACTCCACTCATCTCTACCCCTCCTGTACTCTCTGCACTCACACTCCACTCATCTCTGCCCCTCCTGTACTCTCTGCACTCACACTCCACTCATCTCTGCTCCTCCTGTACTCTCTGCACTCACACTCCATTCATCTCTACCCCTCCTGTACTCTCTGCACTCACACTCCACTCATCTCTGCCCCTCCTGTACTCTCTGCACTCACACTCCCAGCATCTCTCCCGCCTCCTGTACTCTCTGCACTCACACTCCCAGCATCTCTGCCGCCTCCTGTACTCTCTGCACTCACACTCCATTCATCTCTGCCGCCTCCTGTACTCTCTGCACTCACACTCCACTCATCTCTGCTCCTCCTGTACTCTCTGCACTCACACTCCATTCATCTCTACCCCTCCTGTACTCTCTGCACTCACACTCCCAGCATCTCTCCCGCCTCCTGTACTCTCTGCACTCACACTCCCAGCATCTCTGCCGCCTCCTGTACTCTCTGCACTCACACTCCATTCATCTCTGCCGCCTCCTGTACTCTCTGCACTCACACTCCCAGCATCTCTACCCCTCCTGTACTCTCTGTACTCACACTCCATTCATCTCTGCCCCTCCTGTACTCTCTGCACTCACACTCCACTCATCTCTACCCCTCCTGTACTCTCTGCACTCCACTCATCCTTGCCGCCTCCTGTACTCTCTGCACTCACACTCCACTCATCTCTGCCCCTCCTGTACTCTCTGCACTCACACTCCACTCATCTCTACCCCTCCTGTACTCTCTGCACTCACACTCCATTCATCTCTACCCCTCCTGTACTCTCTGCACTCACACTCCACTCATCTCTACCCCTCCTGTACTCTCTGCACTCACACTCCACTCATCTCTACCACCTCCTGTACTCTCTGCACTCACACTCCATTCATCTCTGCCCCTCCTGTACTCTCTGCACTCACACTCCATTCATCTCTACCCCTCCTGTACTCTCTGCACTCACACTCCCAGCATCTCTGCCCCTCCTGTACTCTCTGCACTCACACTCCATTCATCTCTACCCCTCCTGTACTCTCTGCACTCACACTCCATTCATCTCTAGCCCTCCTGTACTCTCTGCACTCACACTCCCAGCATCTCTACCCCTCCTGTACTCTCTGCACTCACACTCCCAGCATCTCTGCCCCTCCTGTACTCTCTGCACTCACACTCCCAGCATCTCTGCCGCCTCCTGTACTCTCTGCACTCACACTCCCAGCATCTCTGCCGCCTCCTGTACTCTCTGCACTCACACTCCATTTATCTCTGCCGCCTCCTGTACTCTCTGCACTCACACTCCCAGCATCTATACCCCTCCTGTACTCTCTGTACTCACACTCCATTCATCTCTGCCCCTCCTGTACTCTCTGCACTCACACTCCACTCATCTCTACCCCTCCTGTACTCTCTGCACTCACACTCCACTCATCTCTGCCGCTTCCTGTACTCTCTGCACTCACACTCCACTCATCTCTACCCCTCCTGTACTCTCTGCACTCACACTCCACTCATCTCTACCCCTCCTGTACTCTCTGCACTCACACTCCATTTATCTCTGCCCCTCCTGTACTCTCTGCACTCACACTTCATTCATCTCTACCCCTCCTGTACTCTCTGCACTCACACTCCCAGCATCTCTGCCCCTCCTGTACTCTCTGCACTCACACTCCATTCATCTCTACCCCTCCTGTACTCTCTGCACTCACACTCCATTCATCTCTACCCCTCCTGTACTCTCTGCACTCACACTCCCAGCATCTCTACCCCTCCTGTACTCTCTGCACTCACACTCCCAGCATCTCTGCCCCTCCTGTACTCTCTGCACTCACACTCCCAGCATCTCTGTGCCTCCTGTACTCTCTGCACTCATACTCCATTCATCTCTGCCCCTCCTTGTACTCTCTGCACTCATAGTCCATTCATCTCTGCCCCTCCTGTACTCTCTGCACTCACACTCCCAGCATCTCTACCCCTCCTGTACTCTCTGCACTCACACTCCATTCATCTCTACCCCTCCTGTACTCTCTGCACTCACACTCCCAGCATCTCTACCCCTCCTGTACTCTCTGCACTCACACTCCCAGCATCTCTACCCCTCCTGTACTCTCTGCACTCACACTCCATTCATCTCTACCCCTCCTGTACTCTCTGCACTCACACTCCCAGCATCTCTACCCCTCCTGTACTCTCTGCACTCACACTCCCAGCATCTCTGCCCCACCTGTACTCTCTGCACTCACACTCCCAGCATCTCTGCCGCCTCCTGTACTCTCTGCACTCATACTCCATTCATCTCTGCCCCTCCTGTACTCTCTGCACTCATACTCCATTCATCTCTGCCCCTCCTGTACTCTCTGCACTCACACTCCACTCATCTCTACCCCTCCTGTACTCTCTGCACTCACACTCCATTCATCTCTGCCCCTCCTGTACTCTCTGCACTCACACTCCCAGCATCTCTACCCCTCCTGTACTCTCTGCACTCACACTCCATTCATCTCTACCCCTCCTGTACTCTCTGCACTCACACTCTCATCATCTCTACCCCCTCTTTTACTCTCTGCACTCACACTCCACTCATCTCTACCCCTCCTGTACTCTGTGCACTTACACTCCCATCATATTTACCCCCTCCTGTAGTCTCTGCACTCACAATGCCAGCATCTCTACTGCCTCATGTACTCTCTGCACTCACACTCCATTCATCTCTACCCCTTCCTGTACTCTGCACTCACACTCTCATCATCTCTACCCCCTCATGTACTCTCTGCACTCATACTCCCGTTATCTCTACCCCCTCCTGTACTCTTTGCCCTCCCACTCCCACTATCTCAACCCCTCCTGTACTCTCTGCACTCACGCTCCCAGCATCTCTGCCACCTCATGTACTATCTGTACTTACACTCCATTCTTTCTCCCCCTCCTGTACTCACTGCACTTACACTCCATTCATCTCTGCCACCTCCTGTACTCTCTACTCTTACACTCCATCTCTACTCCCTTCTGTACTCTCTGCACTCACACTCCAAGCATCTCTGTCACCTCACGTACTCTCTGCACTCACATTCCCATTATCTCTTCTGCCTACTGTACTCTCTGCACTCATACTCCACTATCTATTCTGCCTATTGTACTCTCTGCACTCACACTTCGGACATATCTGCCGCCTCCTGTACTCTCTGCACTCACACTCCCAGCATCTCTGCCACCTCCTGTACTCTCTGCACTTACACTCCATCTCTACTCCCTTCTGTACTCTCTGCACTCACACTCCAAGCATCTCTGTCACCTCACGTACTCTCTGCACTCACATTCCCATTATCTCTTCTGCCTACTGTACTCTCTGCACTCATACTCCACTATCTATTCTGCCTATTGTACTCTCTGCACTCACACTTCGGACATATCTGCCGCCTCCTGTACTCTTTGCACTCACACTCCCAGCATCTCTGCCACCTCATGTACTCTCTGCACTCACACTCTCATCATCTCTACCCCTTCCTGTACTCTCTGCACTCACACACCATTCATCTCTACCCCTTCCTGTACTCTCTGCACTCACACTCCCATTATCTCTACCCCCCTCCTGTACTCTTTGCACTCACACTCCCATTATCTCTACCCCCTTGTGTACTCTTTGCACTCACACTCCCATTATCTCTACCCCCTCCCATACTCTCTGCACTCACACTCCCAGCATCTCTGCCGTCTCATGTACTCTCTGAACTTACACTCCATTCATCTCTGCCGTCTCATGTACTCTCTGCACTCACAATCCCATTATCTCTGCCACCTCCTGTACTCTCTGCACTCAAACTTCCATTATCACTTCTGCCTACTGTACTCTCTGCACTCACACTCCCAGCATCTCTGCCACCTCCTGCACTCTCTCCACTCACACTCCCATTATCTCTACCCCCTCCTGTACTCTTTGCACTCACACTCCCATTATCTCTACCCCCTTGTGTACTCTCTGCACTCACACTCCCAGCATCTCTGCCGCCTCCTGCACTCTCTCCACTCACACTCCCAGCATCTCTGCCGCCTCATGTACTCTCTGCACTCACACTCCCATTATCTCTACTACCTGTGTACTCTCTGCACTCACACTCCATTCATCTCTACCCTCTTCTGTACTCTATGCTCTCACACTCCTAGCATCTCTGCCGCCTCATGTACTCACTGCACTCACACTCCTATTATCTCTTCTGTCTCCTGTACTCTCCGCACTCACACTACATTCATCTTTACCCCGTCCAGTACTCTCCGCACTCACATTCCCAGCATCTCTGCCGCCTCATGCACTCTCTGCACTCACACTCACATCATCTCTGCCACCTCCTGTACTCTGTGCATTTACAATTCCATAATTTCTGTCTCCTTCTTTTCTCTGTGCATTCACATTCCCATCATTTTCACTGCCTCCTGTACTCTCTGCACTCACACTCTCATCATCTCTACCCCTTTCTGTACTCTCTGCACTCACATTCCCATTATCTCTACCCCGTCCTGTACTCTCTGCACTCACACTCCCAGCATCTCTGCCGTCTCATGTACTCTCTGAACTTACACTCCATTCCTCTCTACCGTCTCATGTACTCTCTGAACTCACACTCCCATTATCTCTTCTGCCTACTGTACTCTCTGCACTCACACTCCCATTATCTCTTCTGCCTACTGTACTCTCTGCACTCACACTCCCAGCATCTCTGCCGCCTCCTGTACTCTCTGCACTCACACTCCATTCATCTCTACCCCCTCCTGTACTCTCTGCACTCACATTCCCAGCATCTCTGCCGCCTCATGCACTCTCTGCACTCACACTCCACTCATCTCTGCCCCTCCTGTACTCTGTGCACTTACAATTCCATCATTTCTGTCTCCTTCTTTTCTCTGTGCACTCACATTCCCATCATTTTCACCGCCTCCTGTACTCTCTGCACTCACACTCCCATCATCTCTACCCCCTCCTGTACTCTCTGCACTCACATTCCCATTATCTCTACCCCCTCCTGTACTCTCTGCACTCACACTCCCATCATCTCTACCCCCTCCTGTGCTCTTTGCATCCACACACTCACAGCATCTCTTATGGTCCTAGCGCCGGCATGTTCTTGCAGTGGTCTGCTGTTGGTGGAATGTCCGCACAGAAATTATTCGTACAGACATAGCCTCAATGTTACTTTGAGCAGGAGGTGACACAAAGAAGACACAGCATAGTTTTTGACGTAGAAACCAGGGTGTCCTTGATAAAAAGTGCATGTTTAGAAGCCTAGAAAACATGCCCTGAACCTGGAGTGACACATGTAGTTTTTGTTTTTTGGTGCAGTTTTACATGCCAATTTTTAAACCAACTACAGGTGTGGATCTAAGAACATAAAGGAAGGATTCGAGCTATAGTCACATCTGCAGGATTTGTTTCAGAAATTTCATACACTTGCCTCTATTTTATAATAAGATGATTTCAGAATTTGTATGCTCTGATCTGTCTCTGGCTATGTTTATACACAGTTCTTTTAGCATTTTTTTAGCTGTTAAAAAATCTGCAGCTTTTTGTTAAAAGCTATTTTTACACAAACGGGTTAAAAAATCTGCCAATGTATTAACATTTTACAGGCTATTTGTTTAATTTTTTTGCCATTTTGCTAATTAACTTAACAGTTGTTATTTCTCCAATATGTCTTATAATGGGCATTTTACTATTGAGTTCAATACAATTAGGTTTGTTAAACGGTAAAATTGTTGTTATAGCAGAGTTGTATAACCCCGGAAATGGGCAAAATTTTATATTTAATATTATGCCGCTGCCCGCAGTCTGCAGAGTGTCCACGTTGAGAAGTGTGAACATACAGTGGGGATCAAAAGTTTGGGCACCCCAGGTAAAAACTTGTATTAATGTGCACAAAGAAGCCAAGGAAAGAAGGAAAAATCTCCAAAAGCCATCAAATTACAGATTAGACATTCTTATAATATGTCAACAAAAGTAAAATTTTATTTCTATCATTTATACTTTCAAAATAATAGAAAACAAAAAAATGGAGTCTGCAAAAGTTTGGGCACTCTGCAGAGTTAATATCTTGTACTGCCCCATTTGGCAAGTATCACAGCTTGTAAACGCTTTTTGTAGCCAGCCAAGAGTCTTTCAATTCATGTTTGAGGTATCTTTGCCCATTCTTCCTTACAAAAGTCTTCCAGTTCTTTGAGATTTCTGGGCTGTCTGTCACGCACTGCTCTTTTAAGGTCTATCCATAGATTTTCAATTATGTTGAGGTCAGGAGATTATGAAGGCCATGGCAAAACCTTCAGTTTGATATAATCCTCCGTGGATTTCGAGGTGTGTATAGGATCATTATCCATTTGTAAAAGCCATCCTCTCTTTAACTTCAGCTTTTTCACAGATGGCATCAAGTTAGCATTCAAAATTTGCTGAAATTTTATTGAATCAATTTTTCCTTTTACTTGTGAGATGTTCCCTGTGCAACTGGCTGCAATACAACCCCAAAGCATGATTGGTCCACCCCCATGCTTAACAGTTGGACAGAGGTTCTTTTCATTAAATTCTTCCCCTTCTTCTCCAAACGTACCTTTGCTCATTCCGGCCCAAAAGTTCAATTTTAACCTCATCGGTCCACAGAACTTGTTTCCAAAAAGCTCAGTTTTTGCGCCATGATCTGAAGTTTTTAGCGGTACCATTTTTGTATTGATCAAATTTTTGATGGCTTTTTATTCATTTTTTCATGATATAAAAAGTGACCAAAAATATGCTATTCTGGACTTTGGAATTTTTTTGCGCGTACGCCATTGACCGTGCAATTTAATTAACAATATATTTTTATAATTCAGACATTTCTGCACGTGGCGATAGCACATATGTTTATTTTACACAGTTTTTTTTTTAAATGGGAAAAAACACAC
Organism: Hyla sarda; assembly: GCF_029499605.1. NCBI lineage: Eukaryota > Metazoa > Chordata > Amphibia > Anura > Hylidae > Hyla > Hyla sarda. The sequence goes on along the minus strand of NC_079194.1, from coordinate 227,860,777 downwards.
TTTTTTTTTTTTTGCAATGTTCTAGCTCCCATGGAGGGCTATAACACTGCACACACTGATCTTTTACATTGATCAATGGTTTCTCATAGGAAACCATTGAACAATGATTGTGCCGCTTGACTGCTCATGCTTGGATCTCAGGCATTGAGCAGTCATTCGGTGATTGGACAGCAAGGAGGAAGGTAGGGGACCCTCCTGCTGTCCTACAGCTGTTCGGGATGCTGCGATTTCGCCGCAGCGATCCCGAACAGCCCCCTGAGATAACCGGCAACATTTTAGTTTCCCTTTAGATGCGGCGATCAACTCTGAATGCAGTGTCTAAAGGGTAAATAGCGCATGGCACCGCGATCAGTGCCACGCACTATTAGCCACGGGTCCCGGGCCATTGTTAGTCGCTGTGATGCTGTGGCCCCACATTAGAGAATGGGACCAGACTCGGCGTACAGGTACACCTTAAGAAGTTAAGGACCAAGCCCATTTTCACCTTAAGGCTAGAGCATTTTTTGCACATCTGACCACTGTCACTTTAAGCATTAATAACTCTCAGATGCTTTTACTATTGAATTTGTTTCCGAGATTTTTTTGTCGTGACGTATTCAACTTTAACATAGTGGTAAATTTTTGTTCTCTGCTTGTAAGGAAAATAGACGTACCAAATAAATTATATATCGATTCACATATACAATATGTCTACTTTATGTTTGCATCATAAAGTTGACATGTTTTTACTTTTGGAAGACATCAGAGGGCTTCAAAGTTCAGCAGCAACTTTCCAATTTTTCACAACATTTTCAAAATCTGAATTTTTCAGGGACCAGTTCTGTTTTGAAGTGGATTTCAAGGGCCTTCATATTAGAAATACCCCATAAATTACCCCATTATAAAAACTGCACACCTCAAAGTATTCAAAATGACATTCAGTAAGTGTGTTAACCCTTTAGGTGTTTCACAGGAATAGTAGCAAAGTGAAGGAGTTTTTCTGAAATGGTTTTTGGGGGGCATGTCACATTTAGGAAGCCCCTATGGTGCCAGAACAGAAAAAAAAAAAAAAAACATGACATACTATTTTGAAAACTACACCCGTCAAGGAATGCAACAAGCCTTAACACCCCACAGGTGTTTGACGACTTTTCGTTAAAGTTGGTTTTGAAAATGAAAAATTAGATCTTTTTCACTAAAATGCTGGTGTTACCCCAAATGTTTCATTTTCACAAGTGTTAATAGGAGAAAAAGCCTCCCAAAATTTGTAACCCCATTTGTGGATGTAAAGTGCTCTGCGGGTGAACTAGAATGCTCAGAAGATAAGGAGTGCCATTGAGCTTTTGCAGAGAGAATTTGGTTGGAATAGGTCGGGGGCCATGTGCATTTACAAAGCCCCCCGTGGTGCCAGAACAGTGAACCCACCCACCCCCCACACACACATGTGACCCCATTTTGGAAACTATACCCCTCACAGAATTTATTAAGGGGCGCAGTGAGCATTTACACCCCACTGGCATTTGACAGATCTTTGGAACATTGGGCTGTGCAAATTAAAAATTAAATTTTTCATTTTCACGGACCACCCTTTTTTTCCGGGTTTTTTTCCGAGACCCGATTGACCCGGAATCGCAGCAAATTGCCAGTCTGAATTGACCAGCAATTTGTAGTGATCACCGCCTGGGCGTACCTCTACGCCCTTGGTCCTTGGTGGGGTTAAAAATTTCAGCATACCCTATATCGTAAAGTAGCAAATACCAAATATTCTGTGCTTTGTTAATATGAAAATACAGAATAAACTCCATACAATAAATGTTACATTAAAATAACACATGAAGCACAGGATATTCCAGGAATAAGACATGATCAAGCTTTAGCAATGTTGATAAAATATCTTTACTAAATGCCTCTAAATCCCCTACCACCCTACACACATTCACATGTCAAAATGTTCGCACCGAAAATCTCTGTCCGGAAATTTAGAAGACTGCGGGCGCCGGCATAATATACCGGCACTAGGACCGCACGAAAATGTGCCATCTCACAGACAGCTATGCATTTCCAGTGCCGATTCTTTCTGCGGACACAAAATTTCTGTTCAGAATTCCAAGCGGAGTTACGCATGGAAATTCCAAGGTGTGAACATAGCCTAACATGTATTTTAAGTGCATGTTCATCTGTATACACTATGGAAGTCTTCCTTATGTATAAACATGTAACATTGCACTGTTTATCTCGATCCTGCCTTACAATGTGCATTATAGTCCAGAGCTGCATTCACAATTCTACAAGTTTCAGAGCTCATTGTCTGCACCGAGCGTTCTCTGGCGATTGGCATTATCGTAAGCATCCATAAGGGACTGTTCAGCAATATGATGCAGGAAAAACTGCCCCACTGCAGTACAAAAGCTCAGCTAAAATGTTAGGAGTGTTTCTAATAGTAACTGACAATATGACAATAGAGGAATCCCTAACAAGTATCAGTACTAGATACATAATGCCTAAATTGCCTACTATTCCTTAATCCAGTCACGTATGATTACCAAATATCTAAAAAACTACAAAAACATAGTACCACTACAGCAAACAAATAAAAAAATATTTCCATACTGCACACATTCATAGTATAACTATAACCCACATCAGTGGCAAAAGATAGGTCACCTATTGACAATGAAATAAAACAGCAGCATAGGTTGTGGTAGCCCAGTACGTGTGGTAGCCCAGTATGGGAGGTATTACCCCGTGCTCCTGCTGTCCTGTCAGGCAGCCTCCTTCAGTGTCCACAAGGCCCCCTACACTTGTTTCCCCATTGTAAATATATTTCACCATGTAAAGTGTTATAAAATCTAATGTTGCTTTAAAGGGGTACTCCAGTGCCTAGACATCTTATCCCCTATCCACAGGACCCCGTTTGTAATCAGTCCCCGGAGTGTGTTCGCTCCGGGACTGATTACGGTTGACCGCAGGGTCGGCTGCGTGTGACATCACGCCTCCGCCTCCGTGTGATGTCAGGCTCCGCCCCTCAATGCAAGCCTACGGGAGTGGGCGTGATAGCTGTCACACCCCCTCCCATAGCCTTGCATTGAGGGGCGGAGCCTGACGTCACACAGGGGCGGAGGCGTGACGTCATACACCGCCGGCCCTGCGGTCGACCGTAATCAGTCCCGGAGCGAACACGCTCCGGGAACTGATTACAAACGGGGTGCCGCATGCATGATCCCGGGGGTCCCCAGCGGCGGGACTCCCGCGATCAGGCATCTTATCCCCTATCCTTTGGATAGGGGATAAGATGTCTAGGCACCGGAGTACCCCTTTAAGAGTTATACCATGTGATATGTCATGTGATTGTTACCCAGGAGGTACCAGTGACCAGGTGATCCCAAGAGTGACCTATGGGCTCCCTGTTATTCTCCCCCATATAAGCCCTGGGTGGAGCTAGCTTCTCTCTCTTCGAGCTCTGCTCTTCTGCTAAGCTGAGGTCCAGTGCAGTCGTGCCTAGTGTGTGTGTCCAAAATGTTGGAGACCTCAAAGTCAAGTCCTGTAGCCACCAGCAGGTCAAGTAAGCTAAAGTCACAGCTTTATGAGTCAAGTCAAGGCAGTTCCTGTTGTCTGTCAAGTCAGCCTGGTCTGCATTTAATTGTCCAGTCCTACTAAAAGTCCCAGCAAGCCCTTAAAGGGGTACTCCGGCGCAAAGACATCTTATCCCCCATCCAAAGGATAGGGGATAACATGCCTGATCTTGCGGGTCCTGCCGCTGGGGACCCTCGTGATCTTGCACGCAGCACCCCATTACAATCAGTCCCCAGAACATGTTTGCTCCGGGTCTGATTACTGGCGATCACGGGGCCGGAGCATTGTGATGTCACACTCCGCTCCCTCAATGCAAGCCTATGGGAGGGGACGTGACAGCTCCCATAGGCTTGCATTGAGGGGGCGAAGCGTGATGTCACACGGGGCGGGGCCATGACGTCACAATGCTCCGGCCCCGTGATCACCAGTAATCAGATCCGGAGTGAACATGCTCCGGGGACTGATTGTAACAGGGTGCTGCGTGCAAGATCACGGGGGTCCCCAGCGGCAGGAACCCAGCGATCAAGCATCTTATCCCCTATCCTTTGGATAGGGGATAAGATGTCTTAGCGCTGGAGTACCCCTTTAAGGTCTCTGCATCACTGGTCACCTCCTTGGGCCCTGGCTGAACTGTATAGACTTTACCAACTATCTACCCTCAGTAAAGCTACCGTTATCCGTAACTTGGCATCAATGTCTTTATTGCCCCCGTGCCTAGCCCAGGATCCAGCAGTATACCTTTGGGTGGTTATAGGCTAAACCATGCCCTGGCATCACGAATACAAGGGGTTAATGCCATCTGCCTCTAGGGTAACAACATCTGCCATGCACCACACAAGCACAGATAATAGACCCTCAAGTTACAAAAATTCACACTTACTTATTATTCCAAACAAAAGGTACAATAAGGGAGATTTATCAAAACCTTTGCAGAGGAAAAGTTGCCCAGTTGCCCATGGCAACCAATCAGATTTCTTCTTTCATTTTTAACAAGGCCTCTGCAAAATGAAAGAAGCAATCTGATTGGTTGCTATGGGCAACTGGGCAACTTTTCCTCTGCACTGGTTTTGATAAATTTCCCCCAATGTTCTTGCACCTAAGTCGACAATACACACAAACAGATTCATGCACATTCCACACACATACATTATGCACACATACTCAGGGGCGTACCTAGAGCATTTGGCACCCGGGGTGGACCCTTTGTTTGGCACCCCCCCCCCCCACACACACGCAGCCTCCCTTAATTACACCCCCTCCCCCCAGGGGCGGACTGACAACACTCGGGGCCCTCGGACCAAAAAAAAGGCAAGGGCCTCTGCTAGGCTCTGCAGCTCGTCAATCTTCTGCCATGCTCCTATTCCACCCAAATCTCACGCACAATAAATTAAAATTTATACATGTAAGAAATACTTTAACGCAGGTAAATTTCCATGACCAATAATACTGGTATACAAGGAGTTAATATATACCACCACACAATAACTGGATAATACCGCCATACTGTACTGTATAAAACCACTATATACAGACCAGTATACTATAAAGGATCTGTATACTATATAAGTGATTATATGCAGGACTATATGGCAGTAGATATCAGCTGTACACAGGATGCATATAAGTGATTACAGTTACATTTTGGGACTCACAATTACGTCTTTTCTGATCAGCGGCGTCCTCTTTCCTTTTCTTCTCCGTCTGGATAAGACCGCCATGTGGATCTCTTAACATCTGCAGTGTCAGACTCTGCATTTTTTCAGTGCCCTCCCCTCCTCTACACAATCTTCCCATTTATAGGCCCACAAACTGTAATAATGCCCTCCTTAGTGTCCTGCACAGTAAAAGGGCAGGTAGGTAGGTAGCCAGGTAACCCCCCCTTTCCCATAGGTATATGCAGAGCTACCCTGCCCCCTCTTTCCCATAGGTATATGCAGAGCTACCCCCCTCTTTCCCATAGGTATATGCAGAGTTACACTCCCCCCCTCTTTCCCATAGGTATATGCAGAGCTACAACCCCATCTTTCCCATAGGTATATGCAGGGTTACCCCCTTCTTTCCCATAGGTATATGCAGAGCTACCCCCCTCTTCCCCATAGGTATATGCAGAGCTACACCCCCCTCTTCCCCATAGCTATATGCAGGGCTACACCCTCCCCCCTCTTCCCCATAGGTATATGCAGAGCTACACCCCCCTCTTTCCCATAGGTAAATGCAGAGCTACACCCCCCTCTTCCCCATAGGTATATGCAGAGCTACCCCCCCCCTCTTCCCCATAGGTATATGCAGGGCTACACCCCCTCTCCCTCCCTTTCCCATAGGTATATGCAGAGCACCCCCCTCTCCCTTCCCATAGGTATATGCAGAGCACCCCCACCCCCACCCCCCTTCCCTAGGGTTGAAAAAAAAAAAAAGGATGCTCACCTGATATCCCACGCAGCGATCTCCTCAGCAGGGACCGCGTCTTCTCCCCTCCACAGTACAGGCGCCGATGAGTGACGTCACCGGCGCCTGTACTGCGCGCTGCGTGGGGGCGGAGGTCACGTCTCCTCTGTGTAGCTGCAGATGCGGCTCACACAGAGGGGACGCCTTCTCGTGTATGTGCGTGTATCGCGCATACAGGAGATGGCACCGCTGTCTGCTGGGGATCTGGGATGAGTGTCCCAGATCCTCAGTAGTTGCGGTGGCGGGTCAGTCCGCCCCCGCCCCCCCCCTTGGTACGCCACTGCACATACTGACTCAGTACCCACATACACCCATATATTCATGTAAATTACACACATGCTCATAAACATTGGGCGAGATTTATCAAAACATGCCCAGAGGAAAGGTTGCTGAGTTGCCCATAGCAACCAATCAGATTTCTTCTTTCATTTTTAAAAAGGCCTCTGCAAAATGAAAGAAGGGATCTGATTGGTTGCTATGGGCAACTCAGCAACTTTTCCTCTGGACAGGTTTTGATAAATCTCCCCCATTACACACACATTATGCTCATGCCCATAAACATTACACACACATATACATTATGCACACATATATAGATATATATGCATATTCAAAATACATATAACATGTACTTTACACATGCATCTAGTTACACACAGTTCACATACTTACCTGTCCTGTAGAGCTGCCACATCCAAACCATAGAGAGGAGCCCCGGTGAGCAGAGAATAGAGCCTCTCTGCAGACTTCCTCTTCCTCTCCTGTCAGTGGGGACTGAGTTGCTGCCTGGACTAAAGGCATTGTCCGGTCCGGGGACAACAATGTGTTTTACAAAAGGCCTTGGGTTCTGCTAAAATAAAAAAAAATAAAGCATACTCACCTTCCACAATCTCAGATGTTGCTGTCCCACCAGCTCACAGTTCCCTCGGCTTCCTGGCTAAAGCAAAGGAAGCAAAAAAAAATAAAAAATCCGAGAGCATCGGGGACAAGAAGTGGGCATGCAAATGCCATGCATGACCTATTATCTACATGACTCCACCACCAAACTACTAACTATAGACTAGGGAATGTCACAAGTTAGCCAATAGCATAGTTGTGTGTGGGAAGTAGGCATGGCATGGCATGGCATGTGTTTGTGTTCTAAGGGCACCAACACACCTGTCTTACTTAGGGCCTATTACGTTATCAATGGAATGGACTAATATTGCCCTGTGTAAAAGGGTTAGTGATCAGCTGATGAACAAGAAAATGCTAAATGATCAAGTCATTTTGACCCGTCAAAAAATGATCCTCCTGTCGGCCATATCTCCCTGTGTGGAGGATAGGTGGTCAACAGCTGATTGACGCAAAGGGAACAATACGTGTTCTAGGCCCAGTAAATGGGCACTAATCTACGAGATTGGCGCTTGTGTGCTCAGCGACTTTGGCAGTGGGAGGGTGCATTCACACCATGTTTTTGCAATACAGTTCCCGTATCAGGTTTTTGATGAACAACTGATTCCTCAAAACCTGACTAAACTGTATCAAAATGTGTGTACAAATTTTAACCCGTATACAGTTAAAAACTGTATACGGTTTAAAAAAATGATGTCCAGTTGCACCCGTTTTTTAAGAAAAAAAACTTATACGTTTTTAAATTTTCACTCCATTATGAATAAAGTTTCACTTGTTTGATTGAAATTCCAAGAAAAAAAACTGTGCAAAGTCAAAAACCGTATGGTGAAAACCGTATGGAACCGTACGCACATACGGTTCTGCACGGTTCCCATTGACTCCCATTGTGAAAAAAAAAGTATACGGTTTAATACGGTTTTTCACCTGGACCAAAAACCGTGGTAGGCTACGGTTTTGGGTAGGGGAAAAAAAACTGGCTAAACCTTACAGGATGCAAAATGGACAAAACCTGATGCATCTTTTGGCATATGGTTTTCAATGGAGAGTCAATGCATACGGATTTCAATACGGTTCCGTACGGTTTTCACATTGAAAATGTATACAGGAACTGTATTGCAAAAATTAGGTGTGAATGCACCCTAATACATGACCCTGCAAATATAGGAAAGCACATCTTTAAAGGGGTATTCCATCCAAAAACATTTTATCGCCTATCCAGAGGATAGGGGATAAGATGTCTGATCGCGGGGGGCCCGCTGCTGAGATCCCCCGCGATCTCACTGCAGCACCTGCATTGCTGAATCTCCAGTTTCGGAAACCTCGGGGACTGGGGACGTGACATCACGCCCCGCCCCCTCCATTCATGTCTATGGGAGGGGGCGTGACGGACGTCACGCCCCCTCCCATAGACATGAATGGAGGGGGCGTGGCGTGACATCACGCCCCCAGTCCCGGAAACCCGGAGATTTCCGAAACTAGAGCATAGAATGCGGGTGCTGCAGGGAGATCGCGGGGGGTCTCAGCAGCGGGCCCCCCGCGATCAGGCATGTTATCTCCTATCCTCTGGATAGGGGATAAAATGTTTTTGGCCGGAATACCCCTTTAACCCAGGTGAGGGTAAAACTAGCTGCAATTGGAAAAGTGAACCACACAGAAAACGCACAACAGGATGATGAATTTCTGAAGGAGGAGGAGGGGAGGGTTACCCAAAAATGCATTCGATATTTTGAGACAATAAAATACAAGTTGTTTTATGCTCTCAGAAGATTGCCGAATTTGACAACTCCCTTAGATTGCACCCTCCTGCTACCTTTATTCTTATTTTGCTGCTTTTTATGAAATGTCTGCGAGCAAAAAAGCATCACGGCAGAAATGCGATCTTTCTCTTCACACATAAGATATTAACATCCAGTGTAATAAAATAACAAGGCACAAAAGCTTGTTAAATAATATAATAAAACTTCAGATCAGTGCATTGCATGCTTCAATGTGCAGAATGAGATGAAAGCATCTAATGATCATACACAGCGGTGAAAATGTAATTTTCCAACCATCTTCAATAGACTATCACCACAGGAATAATATTATTATATCATACAGCATGCAAATTTATCCCATTATTAGTGGATAGGAACAATATGCTGGTGGAGTCACTGAATGCATACTCTTGGGGTAATGTTCTGGAAGTTCAGTATTGAAGCAAAGATATGCATATGAATATGATCCTCGGAGGTAGGAACAGTTTATCCTGCTTCAAAGATTTTGTACAGGATAAAAGAAAACGCATAGAAACAGCACCACTTTTGTCCGTAGGACATGTCTGGTATTGCAGCTCGGCCTAATTTACTAAATATGCTTGCTTGTAATAATTATACACGTTACACCTCTCCTTCTGTTATTTCATGGGTGGTTAAAAATAAAGATGATTTACAAAAAAAAAACAAAAAAACATATAGATAAGGGAATATAACAAATGTTAATTCATGTGGTACCTCGTAAATTGGGCTACCATAGGCACATGCACAGTTTACACCCGGAATACATGCAGGGTCAGGATGAAGTAAGACATAGGCTAAACACACGTCATCTCTGACAAGAGAGCATTAGTATGGCAGCCGGTCCCCGGATGGTTAAAAATACTGGAATTTTTCTATCATAGGCTCTTATCAATCTTTCTTAAAGGAAAGTAGTGCAGGAATAGGTACAATGGGGTCCAGGGGATGCACCAAATCCTGGGCTATACCTGTATGACCATCATTACTGTAGTAAGACATCACTTTGTGCATACTACCTATATGACCATTATTACTGTACTATGACATCACTTTGTGCATTATCCATATATGACCATAATTACTGTACTGTGACATCACTTTGTGCATTATCCATATATGACCATAATTACTGTACTGTGACATCACTTTGTGCATTATCCATATATGACCAGAATTACTGTACTGTGACATCACTTTGTGCATTATCCATATATGACCATAATTACTGTACTGTGACATCACTTTGTGCATTATCCATATATGACCAGAATTACTGTACTGTGACATCACTTTGTGCATTATCCATATATGACCATAATTACTGTACTGTGACATCACTTTGTGCATTATCCATATATGACCATAATTACTGTACTGTGACATCACTTTGTGTAATATTCTTGTATGACTAAGATTACTGTATTGTGACATCATTTAGTGCATTATACCTATTTGACCATCATTACTGTACTGTGACATCATTTTGTGCATTATAGCTATAAGACCATGATTACTGTACTGTGACATCATCCATTATCCCTGACATTATCCTTGAATGACCATGACTAATACTGTACTGTGACATCACTTTGTGCATTATAGCTATATGACCATGATTACGGTACTGTGACATCAACCATTATCCCTGACATTATCTCTGTATGACCATGACAACTACTGTACTGTGACATCATTTTGTGCAATATACCTAAATGTTCATCATTAGTGTATGGTGACATCACTTTGTGCAATGTCCCTGTATGAACATCAGTACTGTACTGTGACATCACTTTGTGCAATATCCCTGTATGAACATCATTACTGTACTGTGAAATCACTTTGTGCATTATACCTATATGCCCATCATTACTGTACTGTGACATCACTTTGTGCATTATACCTATATGCTCATCATTACTGTACTGTGACATTTCTATTTAAAATTTTTCCTGTACCACCATAATTACTGTATAGTGACATCACTTTACACATTATACCTATATGACCATTAGTGTACTGTGATATCAGTTTGTGTATTATTATAAATACTGTACTGTAAAATTACACTGTGAATTAAAATTATGTGACTATAATTATTGTACTGTGACATCACTTTGTGCAATATACCTATATGACCATTATTGGTGTACTGTGACATCACGTTGCGCAATATCCCTGTATGACAATTATTACTGTACTGTGACATCGCTCTGTGCATTATACCTATATGAACATCATTACTGTACCATGACAACACTTTGTGCTTTATACCTATATGACCATTAGTGTACTGTGATATCAGTTTGTGTATTATTACAAATACTGTACTGTAAAATTACACTGTGAATTAGAATTATGTGACCATAATTACTGTACCGTGACATCACTATGTGCAATATACCTATATGACCATTATTGGTGTACTGTGACATCACTTTGTGCAATATCCCTGTATGATCATCATTACTGTACTAGGAGATCACTTTGTGCATTATACCTAGAGTATATGACCATCATTAGTGTACCGTAAGATCACTTTGCGCAATATCCCTGTATGACAATTATTACTGTACTTTTACATTGCTCTGTGCATTATACCTATATGAACATCATTACTGTACCATGACAACACTTTGTGCTGTATACCTATATGACCATGATAACTGTACCGTGACATCACTTGCATTATTCATTTGTGCATTATCTCAGTACTCAGCATTATTCCAGGTATGTTACTTCCCTTTGGTCCTTACCCCATCCATGCCTTTTAGGGGACAGTTACAGATTTTGACCCATGGTCCAGGAACATTAATTTACTCATTTGAACTGCTTAGAGTCAACTTGATTTTTTTTTTTTTTTTTTTATCATTACAGCTCTAAATGCAAAAAATAGTTAAAGGGGTACTCCACTGGAAAACTTTTTTTTAATCAACTGGTGCCAGAAAGTTAGACAGATTTGTAAATTACTTCTATTAAAAAATCTTAATCCTTCCAGTACTTATCAGCGACGGTTATGATCGACAGGAAGTTCTTTTCTTTTTTAATTTCCTTTCTGCCTGACCACAGTGCTCTCTGCTGACACATCTGTCTATTTTAGGAACTGTCCAGAGTAGGAGCAAATCCCCATAGAAAACCTATCCTGTGCTGGACAGTTCCTAAAATGGACAGAGGTGTCAGCAGAGAGCACTGTGGTCAGACAGAAAGGAAATTCAAAAAGAACTTCCCGTGTATCATAAACGCCTCTGAAAAGTACTGGAAGGATTAAGATTTTTTAATATAAGTAATTTACAAATCTGTTTAAAGGGGTATTCCAGGCAAAAACTTTTTTTTATATATCAACTGGCTCCGGAAAGTTAAACAGATTTGTAAATTACTTCTATTAAAAAATCTTAATCCTTCCAATAGTAATTAGCTTCTTAAGTTTTCTGTCTAACTGCTCAATGATGATGTCACCTCCCGGGAGCTGTGCATGATGGGAGAATATCCCCATAGGAACTGCACAGCTCCTGGGATGTGAGTCATCAGAAAGCAGTTAGACAGAAAACAGTAACTCAACTTCAGAAGCTAATAACTATTGGAAGGATTAAGATTTTTTTATAGAAGTAATCTACAAATCTGTTTAACTTTCCGGAGCCAGTTGATATTTAAAAAAAAGTTTTGGCCTGGAATACCCCTTTAACTTTCTTGCACCAATTGATTTAAAAAAAAAAAAAAAAAAGTTTTTCAGTGGAGTACCCCTTTAAAATAACCAAATTATATCAATTTCGTATCACTATAATCATACTGACCTGCAAACAAAATGTCATTTACGGTGTACAATTAACTTTTTTATTTTTTTCCACCCTTAAAATATTTAGATTTTTCTTATTATTTTTTATACGTCCATAAGATGACTCTGTTCTTGCCACAACTATTTTTATTGTTGGAAATATTTTTTTTTTTTTTAGAAAATCTGCATTATTCTAGCACTGACATCCTTCTTAATGTGATAAAATAATATTATTTAAGGGCTAGGGTCGAAAATCCACGTGAACAGCTCTTCAAAACATTGGATTAGTGCTAACAATGAAAACAAATGTACTATTATATTACCATCCATCTGTCCTCTACTTATTACTAACCAACCAAATGTATGTTATTAAGAAGTAGGGGACAGATGGAGAGCAATATGACTGCAAGATCAGGGTTTTGTTTGTAGTCTGTTACCATGGAAACACATAGGTCTGCGATGAGCTGTAGACACAAAATAATAAGAGGTGTGTCCACCCTTAACCCAACGCAGTATAATCGTACGACATAAAATACTTGTATATATTAAACATGTATTTATTTAGTAGGTTAGTTAGTTATTTTTTAACAGAGCCTTTGCAGACACCTGAGGGTCTATTCACACGGCGGAATTTCACACAGCACTTCTTGTGGAATTCCGCTAGTGGAATTACGCAAGCGGACATTCCGAAGTGTAGAGGGGAGTGCTGAGTCCCATAGAAGTGTATTGGCCTTTCATTTGAGGCAGAACTCTGCTGGTGTAAATTCCGCCATGTGAATGGACCCTAATGGAGGCATACATCAGATTCATCAGTCACAGCTGCCCAATAAAAAAAGAAGACATATGCGATACATACACTTACTGGCCACTCCCATACACTTACTAGAACTTTGCTCTGTGCCGGATGACTAGCTCGTGACTGGCTCGTGACGCCCCCTCCCATAGACTTGCATTGAGGGGTCGTGGCCGTGACGTCACGAGCGGGGCGCGGCCATGATGTCACGAGACCCCAGTGCTGCACCCAACACGCTAAACGAATGCCGGGTGCAGCAGGGAGATCGCGGGGTCCCAAGCGGCAGGACTCCTGCCATCAGACATCTTATCCCCTATCCTTTGAATAGGGGGCTAAGATGTCTAGGGGTGGAGTACCCCTTTAAGTTTCCATTCCATTTTTAAGTTCTCTACCTGCTGTCAGAGAAATCTTAAGAACATTTTCTGCTAGATATAGCACAGATAACTTAAAGGGGTTATCTACCATAAGGTGATTTTAATACGTACCTGCCAGACTGTAATGAACATGCTTAGGAAGGATCTGCGCTTGTCTTGGGCTAAATGGCTATGTCATGAGATTACCATAATACTGTGGCTAGCTGTTTGTGAACTTGTATTTCCTGTTTGAATTTTCTTTTTTTGACTACAAATCCCACAATTCCATTTTCCTCCCTCCCACACATCAGCCACTCCACCCATTGAAACAAAAGACCTGTGGTTTTCAATCAGCGTGCTCACAGCTGTTGCATTAGTTGCAGATTGATCTCTCTCCCACCAAGCGATCCCTCCACCCATTGAAGCAGACAGGCTCCCTGTCATCTGCTGACTAGTGAGGTCAGGTCTCGGCCGCATTGCAAGCTGGGAAAAATCTGAGACAACAGTCATATTGTATGCTGTTAAAAATAAATATTGGGGTGAAAATCACAGAAGAATTGTGAGAAAACCGTCACACACAGGTACAGAGACTACCGTATTTTTCGCCGTATAAGACGCACTTTTTCTTCCCCAAAACGTGGGGGGAAAAGTTGGTGCGTCTTATACGGCGAATATACGCAGCCTCATGACCGCCGGTGAATTTTTCACCTCACACCGGCTATGTTTATTGCCCTATGCCTGGAACATACAGTTCCGGGTGCCGGGCAAGTGAATTACTAATAACTGTATACTAAAAACCAGGGGGCCTCCAGCTGTTCTGAAACTACAACTACCAGCATGCCCGGACCGGCAAAGGCTGTCTGGGCATGCTGGTAGTTGTAGTTTCACAACAGCTGGAGGCCCTCTGGTTTTTAATATACAGTATTAGTTTTTACCTGCTCTGGCCGGCCCCCGCCTGCAGCCGCACACAGGAGCCGGCCCGGGCAGATAAAATCATAGGTTTTCCTATGCATGACATCCCTATGTCCCGAAAAATCTTTTCGGGACATAAGGATGTCCGCGGGTCACTCACCATTCCCCGGCCGATGCGCGTCCTCCTCCGGTCCTCCTGCGGTCTTCCTGCGATCCTCCGCCTCTCTATGGTTGTACGCACGGGACCTCAGTGATGTCCCGTGCGTACAACCATAGAGGCGCCAGAGGACCGGAGGAAGACGCACGCCGACCGGGGCCTGGTGAGTGACCGGCGGTGTGTAATCTTCAGCGTTCCGGTCACCGCTCCTCCGGTCCCGGCACCTACTGCTATGGTCCATAGGCCATAGCAGTAGATGTGACACTGGGCCAGAGGACACTGTGGGGGCAGCACACAGAGATACAGCCTCCAGCCATACACTGTATGTGGCTGGAAGCTGTATGTCTGTGGGGGGGGGGGGAGCTGCCTACTATTGCGGGGGAACTATACTGCCAGCCATTGTGGGGGAACTATACTGCCAACTATTGTGGGGGAACTATACTGCCAACCATTGTGGGGGAACTATACTGCCAACCATTGTGGGGGAACTATTCTGCCAACCATTGTGGGGGAACTATACTGCCAACCATTGTGGGGGAACTATACTGCCAACCATTGTGGGGGAACTATACTGCCAACCATTGTGGGGGAACTATACAGCCAACTATTGTGGGGGAACTATACTGCCAACCATTGTGGGGGGAGGGGGGAGGAGCTGCCTACCATTGTGGGGGAACTATACTGTCAACTATTGTGGGGGAACTATACTGCCAATCATTGTGGGGGGGAGGGGGAAGGAGCTGCCTACCGTTGTGGGGGAACTATACTGCCAACTATTGTGGGGGAACTATACTGCCAACTATTGTGGGGGAACTATACTGATATAAAATATTTTACTACAGTATTTGGTTCAGAATCTTTTTTTTTTAGATTTTCCTCCTTTAAAATTGGGTGCGTCTTATATGCCGGAGCGTCTTATATGGCGAAAAATACGGTATATTATGAACTACACTAACTTTACAGACCCTGTAGCATAGTCAAATAAAAAAAATCCTGGAATACCCCTTTAATTCACTGACAGCAAGCAAAGATCAGTGACAAATTAAAACACGAAAACTGAATAATGCATAATGTTTACTTTCATTGTCCCTTTTTAAGAAAGCAACCATTCCATGTGGCTAAAGGGCATAATAAGGTAACAGATTAAATGTGACTTGAGGCTTCTGAACTGCAAAAAGAGAAGATAAGGTTGAGCCATAAATGTCACATATTCTATGCGGCAGACTGAGCTGTGTTCTGGCAATGAAGTCCAATAATACTAAATCATATAGAGAATTCATAGCGTCTGCTCGCCTGGTAAAATCCTGCATTACATTTTTTGTTTATATGCGATAACATTGCTTTCTACGGTTAAAGTAAAACAACAAAAGGATATAAAAAAAAATATTTTGTCATCCTCAGGCTTCTGGATGTGACAGTAAATCTACAGTGTCTAACAAGTGAGAATATATAGTAGTGATCGCTGTATAAATATACTATTAATTACTCGCAACGCATGCGAGGCAGTGTAACCCGGCAAGTAAATAAATTAGGTTTGACCTTGATCAATAAACCGGGCCGGCTTATCACAAGGTCTGACAACTCGGCTCCCATTAAACAGTCTGCTCTGATTTATCTTTTTATAAGTCACACTATTTAACATATGATGTGGTTGACAGTAGACATAAGCGAGCCAAAGAATGATCCCAAAACTGAGCTGAACTTTGTAATAATAAAATAATTTATAACAAGTAATAATATATGTAAATGCCAACAGGTTCCTACATTTGCAGACTGCTAGAGAAAGTCATAAAGATGCATTAGTAGAAGTTGGACTGGTGTCTGCTTGTGACTGCATTTGCACCAACCACTAGTAGGAGCTATGGAGTATGGAGTATAGTTCAAGCCAACTACGTGTCATGGTTGAATAGGCCAGATTCACCCAGTCACAACGTAGCTGCATGTTATGGCCCTTATTAGGGTAGTAAAACCTGGACTCTACATTCCTACAAGGTTCTATTTGTTCTGAACTTTGATCCCTGTAGAACACTACAAAGAACTAAGTATGCAAATTAACTACCGTTCCTTTTGAAGGACATTCAGGTATGGCTGATAACCCCCTAGTTGTGTCATAATGAATTTAGAGAAACAATTGTTGCTGCCTATCAACCTGGAAAGGGTTATAAGGCCATTTCCAAACATTTTAAAGTCCACCATTCCACAGTACGAAAGATTATTCACAAGTGAAAAACATTTAACATAGTTGACAATCAATTTTTTCAGTAGTGGACCTCCCAGCCCAAGTTCAGATTGTGAAAAGCTCAGAGAAACTGCAAATAAAGCATAAGAACTGCATCCCAGACTCTACAGAACTCAGAATGTTTAAATGTTCAAGTTCATAAAAGTACAATTAGAAGAAGACTTAATAAGTATGGCGTGTTTGGAAGGGCTGCTGGGGTTCCTTAAAGGGGTACCCTGCCCCTGGACATCTAATACCCCATCTAAAGAATAGGGAATAAGGTGTCTGATCGTGGGGGGTCTGGCCGCTGGAATCCCCTACGATCTCCTGGCCGGCACCCCAGCACTCTGAACATTCATGTTCAGAACGCTGGGTTCGGAATGTCATGGTCGGGAGGTCAAGCCATGCACCATACATTCATGTCTATGAGAGTGGGGCACGACGAGCGCCCCCTCCCATAGACATGAACGGAGGGAGGGTGGGGTGACCACCACTGCCCAAACCCAGTGTTCTGAAAATGAATGTTCAGAACACTAGGTTGCCGGCCTGGAGATCGCAGGGGGTCCCAGTGCCTGGATCCCCCGTGATCAGACATCTTATCCCCTATCTTTGCTTAAGGGTTAAGATGTCCAGGGACTGAGTACCTCTTTAAAGAACATGGCAGCACGGCTTAAAGGGGTATTGCAGCATAAGGATAAATGTCAAATCGCAGGGGGTGTGACCACTGGAACACCTGACAATCTCCTGCACGAACCCTGTCTCTCTGAGAGGAGCGCATGTGGGGAGATGCTTTTCTAAGGGAGCACCGAAGATGCCCAAGTTCAGCACTCAGTTCTCTTCTGGGCTCCTATAGAGAATGACTGGAGTGTGTGCTGACCCCAGCATGCGCTCCTCTCAGAGAGCCCGTTTAGGAGATCACTGGGGGGGGGGGGGGGGGGGGTAGCAGTACCGCTTTAAGCATCAGAACAAACCACAAGACTTCTGGAACAGCATCATTTGAACAGACAAGACCAGAGTAAAGAAGTTTGGTCATCATGCACCCCATAATGTTTGGAGAAAACCAATCACATCAGCACAAACATTTCATAATAGATGTCTAGCATGGTGGTGGAAATATTATGATTCGGACTTGTTTTTCAGCCACATGACCTGGGCACCTTTCAGTCGTTCAAATGTATTTTGGAGTCAGATGTGAGGACATCTATCCAACATCCAGCATGGACAAAACTAAGTTATTCAATCAGATAAACATACTAGCAAATATTCAATAGGATCACTGTAAAAAAACAGGTTGTTGCAGTGGCCCAGTCATAGTTCAAACCTTAGCCCAATTGGAATTCTGTGACGGGACCTGAAGAAAGCTGTGCTTAAACCACTGCCCATAAACCTCAATGAACTGAACAATCATGTCAAGAAGAGTGGGCCAAACAGCCTCCAGAATGATGTGAGAGACTAAAGTCATACGGGAAATTATTACTATAATTTATAAGTTATTTCTGCTAAAGGGAGTCCTACTAGCTACTGATTCATCGGGAGTATATCATTTTTTCAAACATGGCTTTTCCATTTCGGCTATTAAAACGGGGTATTAAACACCCCGAGATATCTAACTTACAAATACAGTGTTATCACAAATTGTACTGATTTTAGCATGGTTTTGCATGATTTACCCCTTAGAGTTGTTATCTCCAGCTGCCAAACTCCTCCTTCTCTCATGAGACAACACATCATGCACTGCTGTCTCAGGAGGCTAGGCCAGATCTTGTCTCTAGCCCTCCCTCTATCTGATGTCACCGCTTCTGACCAGCCTCTACAGTGTACATGACAGTCTCCCTGTTATACAGATATATCTTTACTGAGACATTTGGGGAAGAATCAGGTCTTGTGCTGAACAATGCACAGGCAAAGGAGCAGACAGGAAATGAATAGCAGGTGCTGCAACCTCACTGATTGTACTATAGTCTGCTGTGAAATGATCTGCAACAGCTCTGGGCAGGGAATGGGCAGAAGTTCTGTGGAAAGACAGTGGGCAGGGTGGGAGGGCTGTAATGAACAGCTGTATGGGGCTAAGACAAATAGATTTTTGGTGGTTTAGAACTGAAAAGGATACATATGGAATAATATATATATATATATATATATATATATATATATATATATATATATCATCTTTTTAACCTGATAAAGATATGGTGGAATCTGCCAGGTGTTGTTGTCCATTTAAGGCTGTATGTTCCCAATTTTAAGACCGTCTAAGAAGCAGATTTTCTTTTTATTGATGTCCTTATGCTTAAAACCATAGAATTAAAAGAGGGTATACTTTCTTTTTCTCATGAGTGTATATTTTCATTTTTCTATTATATATTTTTTATGTTTATGAGTATGCATAAAAAGCTATTCCACCATTGTTTATTTTTACTATTCACCAATTACTATAATAAAATAAAAAATGTAGAGACTTTTATATACTGTATAACAAAAAATGAAGGTGAAAAAGTTTGTAAGTCTTATATATATATTTTTACATATTTTTAGTCCTCATGGCCAAATTTGTGCTTTATGGGCCAGGTTTATCAAAGAATGTCTACAGTAGAGCTATTTTCTCACATTTATTTGGGTGGTGGGTTTGACTAGTGTGCATCTGATTTATCAAGAAGGTGCAGCAGGTGCATACACTTTTTCTAGACACTTGTGAGGGGGGGGGGAAGTAGACACTTTCCCGGGTCCTGAATTTGGTGGTTTTGTGAAGTTCCTTCCTCCCCAAAAGCATATCTTGATATGCAAGGACTCGCAGAGCTCATCTTGAAACTTCCAGGGAATTCTGCAACCAGTGCTGAATTCCGCTGTAGCACCTCCAAAGGCAAAAAAAAAAAAAAAAAGCATTAAATGATCAATGATCTGTCTAAGTCCCAACCAGTGTGCCTACAGTGTTACAACATTACCACTCCCTGCATGTCCGACTTCATTAAAGGGGTACTCTGCCCCTAGACATCTTATCCCCTATCCAAAATATAGGGGATAAGATGTCTGATCTTGGGGGTCCCGCTGCTTTGGACCCCCGGGATCTTGGCTGTAGCACCCCGCTGTCATTACTGCACAGAGCAAACTCTCTCTGTGCGTAATGACGGGCGATACAGGGATCGGAGCATCGTGACGTCACGGCCTGTCCCCTCAATGCAAGTCTATGGGAGGGGGTGTGACGGCCGCCATGCCCCCTCCCATAGACCTGTATTAAGGGGGCGGGCCGTCACGTCACAATGCTCCGGTCCCTACATTGCCCGTCATTACGCACAGAGCGAATTTGCTCTGTGCAGTAATGACAGCGGGGGGGCTGCAGCCGTGATCCCATTGGTCCCCAACGGCGGTACCCCCCGCAATCAGACATCTTATCCCCTATACTTTGGATAGGGGATAAGATGTCTAGGGGCGGAGTACCCCTTTAAAGTGTACCTGTCCCAATGAGTTGTGACAGGATATGTTTAAAGAGTACCTGTCATGATCTTGAGAATTTTTTAATCCTCCCAGTTCACTACCCCATCATGATAAACCACCCCTGCCTTTTTTTGTTTGTTATTTTTTAGTTTATTACCTTGATATTGTGCTGTATATTCTGCTCAATCTCACTCAGCTCCATAGACTGGGAAAGGGGCGTTTCCAGCAGGTGTTACATCATCTGAAGCCCTGCTGGGAGAACTTCCTCCCTCACTCTGCTATGCTGCTCTAAACGCACAGCCTAGAGCAGTTCAATGCGTGATGGGCTGTGATTGGCTCAGTATGCACCTCCCCCCCACCTCAGCTTTATGCACTAAACTCTACAGTGTGCACGCTTTGCCCAGCAGCTGCAAAAGGGAGCTGAAATATCCAGCACAATGTTTAGCACAATATTCAGCACTATGCTCTGAAGGCATCATGACTCTACAGCAGTGTTTCCCAAACAGGGTGCCTCCAGCTGTTGCAAAACTACAACTCCCAACATTCCTGGACAACCTTTGGCTCTATACACTTCATACACTGTGCTGAGCTGAGGTCCCACCTGCATTTCCTGACTTTTGTCTCTGCCTGGCTGCTGCAGAAGATAATCTGGTAGCAGGACTGTAGGCAAGACCAGAAGGAGGACCCCTGGTGATCAAACTTTTAGGGGTTAATTTAACGCATACAATTACAACATTTTATTTAAAAGTATATTATAAAAGTAATTTAAATAGGCTAATCTTAATACTTAATTTCACAGAGCTGCCAGGACATTTTTACTTGCATTTTAGACGCTACAATCAAATTTGATTGCGGTGTCTAAGGGGTTAAAGCCGGGCATCATCCTGATCGGTGATGTCTGGCATTAGAGATGGGTCCTGGTGGCAGATAGCCGCCAGGACCACCCAGCTATGATCCGCACTCAGCTCCTGAGCGTATGTCATAGAACGGGACAGGGACGCTGTTGTCCACAAGAGGTTAAATGTTGAATTGCGGAAGGTAGAAGTGATTCTCAAGCCTACTGGCAGGTGGTGTAGCTTTGCGCCTAAATAAGTACATTTGCGCACAAAATAGCGACTTTTGACAAAAGTCGCAAATGATAAATACGTGACCACTGCATGGTCAAAAAGAAAAAGTTCTACGGGTAGACAAAAAGAGTGAAACCGTCTATATCAAAAGACGCATAAAAGTCGCAAAATTTGCTGCTTGCGCCTAAACTGAGCCAATGATAAATCTTCCCCTATGTGTTTAAAGGAAAACTGTCAGATATTTTCTCCCGCACTATCCACAGTACTGGCGAATAGTGCGGGAGACGCTGATTAAAGCGAGCCCTACCTTACCCGGATCCGCCTGACCGTTCGCACTGACGTCAGCGCCGCTTATGAATATTCATCCCCCCTCCCTCCAGTTCTCCCTCTCTTCGCCGCTCCTAACTGGAGGGAGGGGATGAATATTCATAAGCGGCGCTGACGTCAGTGCATAAGCCCCACCCGTGCCACTTACAGCAAGATGTACACATAGAATAAAACTACAATTGCGGGCGAAATGCCGGGCGGATCCGGGTAAGGTAGAGTTCGTTTTAATCAGCGTCTCCCACGCCATCCACCAGTACTGTGGATAGTGCAGAAGAAACTATCTGGCAGTTTTCCTTTAAAGGAATGTGTCACCTGAAAATGACCTATTGTTCTAATTCAAGTTTTTACCTTAAACATGTTTTTAAAGAATTTTTTGTGATTTTTTTTCTAGTTATTAATTTTCTAACACTATATTATTGAAAAATATCTCTAAGATATTGAATTAAAATGGAAAGCCTCTAGAGATATATATTAAAGGAGTAGTCCGGACCGCACTTTTCTTATTTTATCCGGACCGGGCTGCAAAAAAAAAAGAAAACAAACATTCTCTTACCTGCCAACGCGCCCCAGGAGCTCCTGTACAGGTGTTTGGTTGCCGGGCTGTTTGCTTCTTACTTCCTGTTAGCCCGGCACGTCACACGGAGCTTCAGCCTATCACCGGCCGAGGCGGGACATCGCTGCGGCCAGTGATAGGCTGAAGCTCCATGTGACGTGCCGGGCAAACAGGAAGTTAGAAGCAAACAGCCCGGTGACCGAACACCTGTACTTGAGCTCCTGGGGCGCGTTGGCAGGTAAGAGAAAGTGTCATAAGCGGCGCTCCGGCCGGACATTCCATCCGTGAGCGCAACTTCCTCTGTGTCCCGGCCCCCGGCGGGGCTGGGATTCGCATCGAGGGACACGCCCACATGCGAGTCCCAGCCTGTGACTCACCTCCGTCCCTGGCCTCTGTCCCTCAGCTCCAACGCGCGCGCCCACGCCTTCTAGCGTGCGCGCCGGAGCTGTGAAATTTAACCCCTTAAGGACTGAGCCCTTTTTCACCTTAAGGACTCTTAAGGCCATTTTTTGCAATTCTGACCACTGTCACTTTAAACATTAATAACTCTGCAATGCTTTTAGTTATCAATCTGATTCCGAGATTGTTTTTTCATGACATATTCTACTTTAACATAGTGGTAAAATTTTGTGGTAACTTGCATCCTTTCTTGGGGAAAAATCCCCAAATTTGATGAAAAATTTGAAAATTTTGCATTTTTCTAACTTTGAAGCTCTCTGCTTGTAAGGAAAATGGATATTTCAAATAATTTTTTTTATTATTCACATATACAATATGTCTACTTTATGTTTGCATCATAAAATTGACGTGTTTCTACTTTTTGAAGACACCAGAGGGCTTCAAAGTTCAGCAGCAATTTTCAAATTTTTCACAAAATTTTAAAACTCACTATTTTTCAGGGACCAGTTCAGGTTTGAAGTGGATTTGAAGGGTCTTCATATTAGAAATACCCCATAAATGACCCCATTATAAAAACTGCACCCCCCCCCCAAAGTATTCAAAATGACATTCAGTCAGCGTTTTAACCCTTTAGGTGTTTCACAGGAATAGCAGCAAAGTACCACCTTAGAGACGAACTTAAAGACTCACTTAACGCAAAAAGTGCAAAATCCCTACTGTATCTCAAACATAAAATATACGCCCATGGAGATAAAGGTGGCAAAATGATGTCGGCGCTGCTGAAAAAACAGAGGGAACGATCGTTCATTCACACCATTAAAACGTCAGATGGAGCTCTACACGTGTCTACACCAGACATAGCTAAAGCTTTTACAGATTATTACTCCTCCCTATACAACCTGCCCAATACCTCTGCATCTCCATCAGACAGAGATGATCTGATATCATCCTTCCTTGAGAAACTTAAGCTTCCTTCTGTGTCGCCTGAGGAAGCTGCGAGACTAACTGAACCAGTGACGCAGCAGGAGGTTAAAAACATAATCTCTTCCTTCCCCGCGGGTAAAAGTCCCGGCCCAGATGGTTTTACCATTGCCTACTATAGAAAATTCTTGGATATATTGTCCCCTTTTTTAACAAAAACATATAATTCTTTGCTGAGCGGTGGCCATTTTCCCAGGCAATCGCTAGAAGCACACGTCACAGTTATACCGAAAGAAGGCAAGGACCCTACATCTTGCGCTAGTTATAGGCCAATTTCACTTCTAAACCTCGACATCAAAATTTGGGCAAAACTCCTGGCTATAAGAATGGGTGAATTGCTACCGAAATTAATCAACCCAGATCAAACGGGTTTTGTGAAGGGGAGGGAGGGGAAACACAATGTGTTAAGGGTGCTCCACGCTATCCAGTATGCTCATGAAAGTGGCAAACCGCTGCTGCTTCTGGGCACAGACGCTGAAAAAGCCTTCGATAGAGTGGCATGGGATTTCATGGAGAGCACCCTATATAAATTTAACTTCCCACCCAAATTAGTATCTGCAATACTTTCCCTTTACGATGAGCCATATGCAAAAATAAAGATTAACGGCACACTGTCACCACCCTTTATGATACGCAATGGAACCCGACAGGGCTGCCCCCTCTCACCCACACTATTTGTCTTGACGGTCGAGACGTTTTTGCAAAGTGTCCGCCAGGACCCTGGGATATTTGGCTTAAAGGTTGGTAAACATACCCACCTTGCTTCAGCATTTGCTGATGACATATTGCTCCTTCTTACGAGACCAAGTCAATCCCTGCCTGGAGTCCTCAGGGCCCTGGCGACATATAGCGAGGTATCTAACTTTAAGGTGAATTACACCAAATCCGAAATCCTAAATATTACAGTCCCCACTAAATTGACCACGTATTTGAAGACATTAGCCCCCTTTTTATGGCCCCAAACTTCTATGAAGTATTTGGGAATACAGTTACCTAAATCTCTCTCCCTACTGTATGAGTGTAACTACGTACCCCTCTTACATAAACTTACTGATACACTTAAATCATATGACTTGCCCTTTATCTCATGGATGGGACGTAAAAATATCCTCCACACTTACGTATTTCCTGTTTACTTATACACATTGACCCTCCTTCCAATCCATTTACCTAAACATTTCTTTCAAAAATTGAAACGCCTGTTTTCCAATTTTTTGTGGAGAAATAATAGACCCAGACTAGCTTATTCCCTTCTGGCCCGTAAGAAACATATGGGGGGACTAGGACTACCGGACCCTGAATCGCAGTATAAAGCTATGCATTTAAAGTGCTGGGTGGAATTGGTTACGGGCACTGGATTGTTACAGGGCCCCGATATCGAAACTGAGCAGTTGGGAATAAACAAACTGAGCCTTTTATGGGTAACGCTTAAAAAAGATGTGGCCACCTTAGCAAACCCCCTGTTAAGGGGTACTCTACTAGTGAAACAAGAATTTCATACCAAAACACAATCAGCACACCTAATCACTCCCATAGCACCAGCGGCACTTATTCCACAGGTGATGGACATTTCGTCATACTCAGGGAATCCTGTGTGGCCTTTGCTAACTACGGTGGCACTGGAGGACTTCTTACCTAACAATACACCCCCTACTCTGGAGTTACTCCAGTCTCTGGTGCATTCACACCCTTCAGCTGCAATGCATAGTTATTCTACAAGACAGACGTGCATTGCCTTTCTAAAAGAGTTTAAGATTGCCCGATCCACCACATGGCTAGATGACATCTATTCTACCAACAAAAATACTAAGATGAAACTTGCTGTTTTTCACAAGTCCCTATTAACAGATACTAGCGTTGGTGACCCTCTGTACTTGCACTCTTGGGAAACAGAATTAAAAATACAACTCACAGATGAACAGAGGAGGTTTGTCCTTCGCAATTCTCATGGATTCTCTCGGTGTGTCAAACTACAAGAGAACCATTTTAAATTACTCTCTCGATGGTACAAAACACCCGAAGTGCTGTGCAGACTTGGTCTCCTGAACTCTAACTCCTGTTGGAGATGTGGGGGAGGCTTGGGCGATCTAACACACATTTGGTGGAGTTGCCCAATGATCCAACCTTATTGGAAGGCTGTAGAGGATACAATTAATACGGTGTGTAAGAGTTCGATCACGCTCTCAATGGCTGTTATAGCCCTTGCCCTACCTATACCTTCCTTAAAACCCTCAAACAAATCCCTGCCTACCCACATGATAGCAGCAGCTAAGGCTCTTATTCCCCAATTATGGCGACAAACCGTACCTCCCACAAAAACACAATGGATAGAGAAGTTGAATCAAATATGCAAAATGGAGGAACTATCCAGCTGGTCATCCCTCACCCATGACAAGTTTGAAATGTTATGGGGACCCTGGCTCTCGTATAAGCGCCTTTGCATGACACAGTCCCTCTCTACGCCATTGCCCTCTTATTAAACAGATTCAAAGTATCCTTCCCCCCCCCCTCCCACCCCCCCCACCCCCCCTCCACACTGATATACTTATCTAGCTTTCATCCTCCTAGAGATCATATTTTAACTGATGAACCTTAGCTGTTCTAGCTAGCTCACCACTCTATTTCACTGAAGGGCAACAAATTCTTGACCGGCTCGATTCACGTGACTTGTTTTGTTTGTTGATATTTGTGTTTTAATAATGGGATCTTTCCAGGATTACATATCTATGCATGTCTCTTTTCTATGTAAAAGGCTATATATACAGTGCACATGTACCATTCCGATTGCTTATTGCTCTATCCAGCAAAGAGAATACATTGTGTAGATCCTATTCATTGTTATCATTGTATTTTGATTACTGTTATGTAAAAAATAAAAAACAGACTTGTTAAAAAAAAAAAAAAAAGGAATAGCAGCAAAGTGAAGGAGAAAATTCACAATCTTCATTTTTTACACTCGCATGTTTTTGTAGATCCAATTTTTGAATTTTTGCAAGGGGTAAAAAGGAGAAAATTTTTACTTTTATTTAAAACCCAATTTTTCTCGAGTAAGGACATACCTCATATGTCTATGTTAATTGTTCGGCGGGCGCAGTAGAGGGCTCAGAAGGGAGGGAGCGACAAATGGTTTTTGGGGGGCATGTCACATTTAGGAAGCCCCTATGGTGCCAGAACAGAAAAAAAAACACATGGCATACCATTTTGGAAACTAGACCCCTCGGGGAACATAACAAGGGGTAAAGTAAACCTTAATACCCCACAGGTGATTCACGACTTTTGCATATTTAAAAAAATTAAAAATTAAAAATTTCCCTAAAATGCTTGGTTTCCCAAAAGTTTTACATTTTTAAAAAGGGTAATAGCAGAAAATACCCCCCCAAAATTTGAAGCCCAATTTCTCCCGATTCAGAAAACACCCCATATGGGGGTGAAAAGTGCTCTGCTGGCGCACTACAGGTCTCAGAAAAGAAGGAGTCACATTTGGCTTTTTTGAAGGAAATTTTGCTCTGGGGGCATGCCGCATTTAGGAAGCCCCTATGGTGCCAGGATAGCAAAAAAAACCACATGGCATACCATTTTGGAAACTAGACCCCTTGGGGAACGTAACAAGGGGTAAAGTGAACCTTAAGACCCCAAAGGGGTTTCACAACTTTTGCATATGTAAAAAAAAAAAAATTTACCTAACATGCTTGGTTTCCCCAAAAATTTACATTTTTACAAAAGGTTAAAGCAGAAAATACCCCCCAAAATTTGAAGCCCAATTTCTCCCGATTCAGAAAACACCCCATATGGGGGTGAAAAGTGCTCTGCTGGCGCACTACAGGTCTCAGAAGAGAAGGAGTCACATTTGGCTTTTTGAAAGCAAATTTTGCCCTGGGGGCATGCCGCATTTAGGAAGCCCGTATGGTGCCAGAACAGCAAACAAAAACCA
The DNA here is from genome assembly GCF_029499605.1 of Hyla sarda. Classification (NCBI taxonomy): domain Eukaryota; kingdom Metazoa; phylum Chordata; class Amphibia; order Anura; family Hylidae; genus Hyla; species Hyla sarda. The sequence goes on along the minus strand of NC_079194.1, from coordinate 227,833,219 downwards.
CATGGCATACCATTTTGGAAACTAGACCCCTCGGGGAACGTAACAAGGGGTTAAGTGAACCTTAATACCCCACAGGTGATTCACGACTTTTGCATATGTAAAAAAAAAAAATTTTTTTTACCTAAAATGCCTCTTTTCCAAAAAATTTTACATTTTTAAAAAGTGTAAAAGCAGAAAATACCCCCCAAAATTTGTAACACAATTTCTCCCGAGTACGGTGATACCCCATATGTGGCCCTAAACTGTTGCCTTGAAATACGACAGGGCTCCAAAGTGAGAGCACCATGCGCATTTGAGGCCTAAATTAGGGACTTGCATAGGGGTGGACATAGGGGTATTCTACGCCAGTGATTCCCAAACAGGGTGCCTCCAGCTGTTGTAAAACTCCCAGCATGCCTAGACAGTCAGTGGCTATCTGGCAATACTGGGAGTAGTTGTTTTGCAACAGCTGGAGGCTCCATTTTGGAAACAGTGAGGTACCAGACGTTTTTCATTTTTATTGGGGAGGGGAGGGGGGCTGTGTAGGGGTATGTGTATATGTAGTGTTTTTTACTTTTTATTTTATTTTGTGTTAGTGTAGTGTAGTGTGTTTAGGGTACAGTCACACGGGCGGGGGGTTCACAGTAGTTTCTCGCTGGCAGTTTGAGCTGCGGAAGAAAATTTGCCGCAACTCAAACTTGCAGCCGGATACTTACTGTAAACCACCGCCCATGTGAGTGTACCCTGTACGTTCACATTGGGGAGGGGGGAACATCCAGCTGTTGCAAAACTACAACTCCCAGCATGTACGGTCTATCAGTGCATGCTGGGAGTTGTAGTTTTGCAACAGCTGGAGGCACATTGGTTGTGAAACACCGAGTTTGGTAACAAACTCAGTGTTTTGCAACCAGTGTGCCCTCAGCTGTTGCAAAAGCTACAACCCCCAGCATGTACGGACAGCAGAAGGGCATGCTGGGTCTTGTAGTTATGCAACACATGGAGGCATACTACTTTGGCTGAGGATGCTGGGGACTGTAGTCATGCAACAGCTGGAGACACACTGGTTTGCTACATAACACAGTGTGCCTTCAGCTGTTGCAAAACTACAACTCCCAGCAGTCACCGACAGCCAACGGGCATGCTGGGAGTTGTAGTTATGCAACCAGCAGATGCACTACTACAACTCCCAGCATGCACTTTAGCAGTTTGAGCAAGCTGGGAGTTGTAGTTACACAACAGCTGAAGGTACACTTTTCCATAGAAAAAATGTGCCTCCAGCTGTTGCAAAACTACAAGTCCCAGCATGCCCATAAGGGCATGCTGGAAGTTGTGGTGGTCTGCCTCCTGCTGTTGCATAACTACAGCTCCCAGCATGCCCTTTTTGCATGCTGGGAGCTGTTGCTAAGCAACAGCAGGAGGCTGTCACTCACCTCCAACGATCCAGCCGCATCTCATCAGTCCCTCGTCGTCGCCGCCGCTGCTCCTGGGGCCCCGATCCCAACATTAACGCCGGGGATCGGGGTCCCCAGCACCCGGGGTGCACGTCCCGCACCCGCTCACGTCCTCCGGAAGAGGGGCGGAGCGGGTTGCGGGAGTGACACCCGCAGCAGGCGCCCTGATTGGTCGGCCGACGAATCAGGGAGATCGTGAGGTGGCACCAGTGCCACCTCACCCCTGCAGGCTCTGGCTGTTCGAGGCCGTCAGAGACGGCCCCGAACAGCCTGTAATTCCGGGTCACCGGGTCACTGGAGACCCGATTGACTCGGAATCTGCCGCAGATCGCTGGACTGAATTGTCCAGCGATCTGCGGCCATTGCCGACATGGGGGGGCATAATGACCCCCCTGGGCGATATGCCACGATGCCTGCTGAACGATTTCAGCAGGCATCGGGCACCGGCTCCCCTCCAGCTAGCGGCGGGGGGCCGGGATTTGACAGGACGTACTCAAACGTCCTGAGTCCTTAAGGACTCGGAAAAGGGGCCGTTTGAGTACGTCCTGCGTCCTTAAGGGGTTGAAGGGCCAGTGCACCCGTAATTAGTAGTATCACCTGCACCTTTTTTATTAGTTCTAGCCCCTCCTTATTACCCCTGCCGGATCTTTGTTTGCCCTGCGCCTTAGAGAAAGCACTTCTAGTTATTCCTTGCCGTGTACCAGACCTATTCCTTTGGTACCACGCTTCACCTCAGCCGCCTATGTGGTCGAGTCGTGCCAGGGGTTGCGACCTGGGTGTTGCCTGCCGCAGCAAGTTCAACCTGCTTTGCGGCAGGCTCTGGTTAAAACCAGCGGCACCTTAGACTCCGCTCCCTGGCATGGCCCGCGTCATATGCCACACAGGTCCAGCGGACTACTACTTCACCTGCTCCAGACTACCGTGGAACCACGGATCTACTACTCCCTGGGTACCTGCCATCTGCGGTGAGTCTTACAGTAAGATCCGGCCATGGATCCCGCTGAGGTACCCCTGCCTGAGGATTCGGATCTCTCCTACAAAGTGGTCCGTCAGTCGCAGCAGTTGGTCCACTAGTCGCAGCAATTAAATCAACTGTCCGCCATGGCGCAGTTACTTCTGTCTATGCAGCAGCAGTCTCTACCGGTCTCTGCATTTCCTTCAGCTTCAAAGCTTCGTCTTCCCCTTCCCACGAAGTTTGACGGAGATCCTAAGCAATGTAGAGGCTTTGTGATGCAGTGCTCCTTGCACCTGGAACTCATGCCGGATCAGTTTCCTACGGAGCGTGCTATGGTAGCCTTTGTGATCAGTCTCTTGTCTGGGATCGTAGTGATCCAATTACCTTCAACCTCACGGCTTTTATGGCTGAATTCCACAGCGTTTTTGAAGAACCCACACGTGTTTCCTCTGCCGAGTCTGCGCTTCTTAATCTGAGTCAAGGGACTTCCTCTGTGGTAGACTATGCAGTCCAGTTTCGTATCCTAGCTTCTGAATTGGCATGGAATGACGAGGCATTGTGTGCTATATTTAAAAAAGGACTTTCTAGTAGCATAAAGGACGCTCTTGCTGCTCAACATCTTCCGTCTAACCTGTGTGAGCTGATCCATTTGGCCACACCAATTGATATACGTTTGTCCGAAAGACAGGAGGAGCTCCAAAAGGAGAGTGGATTTTCTGAAAAAGCTATGCCTGAGGATCATACTCACCTCACCCAGGAGGAAAGATTCTGACGTCGCAGCAAGAATTTGTGCCTATACTGTGCCAGTCTGGAGCATTTCCTCAAAGACTGCCCTGCCCATTCTAAGAAAAAGGATTCATCCGGAAGTCTTCATCACCAGCTGGAGTCGTATTGTTCTTTGTCAGCAAAAAGGATGGTTCTCTCCGTCCTATTGATTACAGAGGTCTGAACAAGATCACGGTCAAGAATCGTTATCCTCTTCCTCTGATCTCAGAACTTTTTGATCGTCTTCAGGGGGCCAAAGTCTTCTCCAAACTGGATTTATGTGGTGCCTACAACCTGATTCAAATTCAAGAGGGAGACAAATGGAAAACAGCTTTCAACACCCGCGATGGACATTTTGAGTACCTAGTGATGTTCCAGCTGTTTTCCAAGAATTCGTCAACGACATCTTCTGCGACATTCTCTATATCTGTGTAGTCGTTTATCTGGATGACATACTGATTTATTTTTCCAACTTGGAAGAGCATCGTACTCATGTTCGTCTGGTCCTATGACGCCTACGGAGGAATCATCTCTATGCCAAACTGGAGAAATGCCTTTTTGAAAAATCCAGTCTTCCTTTTCTAGGGTACATTGTCTCTCATGAAGGACTACAAATGGACCCAATAAAATTGTCTGCGGTTTTGGATTGGCCTCACCCTACCGGTCTGTGGGATATTCAGCGTTTCCTGGGATTTGCAAACTACTATCGCCAGTTCATCCCACATTTTTCTTCTGTGGTTGCTCCCATCGTAGCTCTCACCAAGAAGGGCGCTAAACCAAAGTTGTGGTCCCCTGAGGCCGAGGAAGCTTTCCCCAGCTCAAAGTCTGCTTTTGCTTCAGCTCCCGTGCTATCTAGACCGGATCCGGAAAAACCTTTTGCCTTGGAGGTTGATGCTTCCTCCATCGGAGCAGGCGCCATTCTTACCCAGAAAAGTGCCAAGGGTAAAACTGTGACCTGTGGGTTCTTTTCTAAAACCTTCTCGCCTGCTGAGAGAAACTACTCCATTGGAGATTGTGAACTGCTTGCTATAAAGCTCGCCTTAGAGGAGTGGCGACACTTGTTGGAAGGATCTCCTCATCCGATCAGTACTTATTCTGACCACAAGATCCTACTGTAACTTCAGTCAGCCCAACGTTGGAACCCACGTCAGGCAAGGTGGTTGTTGTTCTTCTCCCGGTTTAATTTTTTCATTCATTTCCGTCCAGCTAATAAGAATATCAGAGCTGATGCCCTCTCCAGATCTTCTGATGTGGTGGGTTTGGATCCTACTCCAAGACATATTATCCCTTCTGATCGCTTGATTTCTGCAGCCCCTGCCGATCTTCTACAGCAACCTCCTGGTAAAACTTTTGTACCAGTCAGATTGAGATGCAAAGTTCTAAACTGGGGTCATTCTTCCTAATTGGCTGGCCATCCTGGAATACGTAAGACACTTCTTCTTATCTCCCGACACTATTGGTGGCCACGTCTGGAACACAATGTCTCTGAATTTGTGTGTTCCTGTACCACTTGTGCTCGAGACAAGACCTCCTGAGAGAGACCTGCGGGACTTTTGCAGCCGTTGCCCATTCCTGAGATTCCATGGACTCACATTGCTATTGATTTTATTACCGACCTTCCATCATCACACAATAACACAGTCATCTGGGTTGTGGTAGACCGGTTTTCTAAAATGGCTCATTTCATTCCTCTTCCCGGACTCCCATCTGCTCCACAACTGGCCAAGCACTTCTTGGTCTTCCAGAAAACATTGTCTCAGACCGCGGAGTGCAGTTTGTGTCCAAATTCTGGCGAGCCCTCTGTTCCTGTCTTGGCATCAGTTTGGATTTCTCCTCTGCCTACCACCCCCATTCCAATGGTCAGGGGGAAAGGATAAATAAAATTTTGGAGACTTATTTACGCCATTTTGTGTCTGCCCGTCAGGATGACTGGGTAGATCTTCTTCCCTGGGCCCAATTTTCCTACAATCAGAAGGACGCTGAGTCCACAAAGACATCTCCATTTTTTATTGTTTTTGGTCAACATCCTAGGTCTCCTCTTCCGGTCCCAGTCTCTTCCAATCTCCCTGCTGTAGATGAACTTGTCAGAGATTTCTCCTCCATTTGGCAACAGACCCGGCAATCTTTATCTCTGGCATCCTCCCGAATGAAGACTCAGGCAGACAAAAAAAGATCCCCTCCATCCTTCTATCCTGGGTCCATTCAAGGTATCACAAAAAAATTATCCAGTTTCATACAAACTCCGCTTGCCACCTTCTTTACGTATTTTTAACTCCTTTCATGTTTCTCTCCTCAAACCTCTGGTTATCAACTGTTATTCACAAAGAAAAAATTCTGCTGGAACTCCAGTCTCTGGTTCCTCTGATATTTTTCAAGTTAAAGAAATCCTGGCAAAAATTTTTTTTGGGTTGACTGGAGGGGTTTTGGTCCTGAGGAGAGGTCCTGGGAGCCTGAGGAGAACATCTTGGACCGTAATCTCCTCAAAAATTTTTTGTCCCATAAGAAGAGGGGGAGACCAAAGGGGGGGTACTGTCATAAGCGGCACTCCGGCCGGACATTCCGACCGTGAGCGCATCCTCCTCCGTGTCCCGGGCCCCGGCGGGGCTGGGATTTGTATCGCAGGACGCGCCCGCATGCGAGTCCCAGCCCGTCACTCACCTCCATCCCTGGCCTCTGTCCCTCAGCTCCGATGCGTGTACCTCAGCCTTCTAGCGTGCATGCCGGAGCTGTGAAATTTAAAGGGCCAGTGAGCCCGTAATTAGTAGCATCACCTGCACCTTTTTTATAAGTTCTATCCCCTCCTTAGTACCCCTGCCGGATCTTTGTTTGCCCTGTGCCTTAGAGAAAACACTTCTAATTATTCCTTGCCATGTACCAGACCTCTGTATTCCGTGACCCGACCGCGTTTCTAGCCGCCAGCCTATTGACCTTATGCTACCCTACTGACTACGCTCCTGTGCCGCCTGCCCTGACCTCTAGCCTGCCCGACTACGTCTTGCCTATTCCTTTGGTACCACGCTTCACCTCAGCCGCCTATGTGGTCGAGTCGTGCCAGGGGTAGCGACCTGGGTGTTGCCTGCCGCAGCAAGTTCAACCTGCTTTGCGGCAGGCTCTGGTGAAAACCAGCGGCACCTTAGACTCCGCTCCCTGGCACGACCCGCGTCATCTGCCACACAGGTCCAGCGGATCTACTACTTCATAAACGAAGCAAGGGGTTTGTCTGGCACCGCTAGCAAGGTGTCACAACAAGGTAATATCCAGGTGTGGGCAAGTCTCGTTAGTACCTGTGGCTGAACGTATAGCATGTCCCCGGATGGTGGTGCAGTGATCCAATGTATAGCAGGTAGGTACAATATAGTGAAACAGAATGGAAGATGCACTCACCATAGGATTGCTGGGACGTTAGCTTTTCTTTATTTTAGCATACTCGTGCAAGACATACATCAGGTACGGAGAAACACCTCGGTCAGTGCGAGCCAGAGGAAGCGCCCACGTGTGCGAAACTAGTCGCCACCCCCTGCCTTTTTCCAGCCACTGCTCCCTATATTTCTCCGTACCTGATGTATGTCTTGCACGAGTATGCTGAAATAAAGAAAAGCTAACGTCCCAGCAATCCTATGGTGAGTGCTTCTTCCATTCTGTTTCACTATATTGGATCTACTACTTCACCTGCTCCAGACTACCGTGGAACGGATCTACTACTCCCTGGGTACCTGCCGTCTGCGGTGAGTCTTACAGAAAGTTTGTTTTCTTTTTTTTTTGCAGCCTGGACCGGATAAAATAAGAAAAGTGCTTGGCGAACTACTCCTTTAAGTGTCATAGCAAAGGGTCTGTATACTATTGCCTATGATCAATTTAAGTTGCAGAAATTTCTAAAATTACTTTTGCACATTTTCATTATAGGATATTGAGTGCAAATTGATGGAGGACAAGTTGATTTCATTTTAATTTTAGCACAAGGCATTAACCCTTAAATGGTACTCCACCCCAAGACATCTTATCCCCTATCCTAAGATGTCTGATCGCAGGGGTCCCACCGCTGGGAACCACCGCAATCTCTCCTGTAGAACCCAGTGTCATCTGCTGCAGGGAGCGAACTTCGCTCTGTGCCTGAGGATGGGCTATACAGGGGCTGGAGTATCGTGACGTGACGCCCCCTCGTGATATCACGGCCCCCCACCTCAATTCAAGTCTATGGGAGGGGGTGTGCAGCAAATGACAGGGGGTGCTGAAGGAGAGAGATCAAACATATCCTTTGGATAGGGGATAAGATGTCTAGGAGTGGAGTACCCTTTTCAGGGGGTTATCGTATGGGAGTTTTTTTTTAAGATACCTAGGCTTAATTCTGGCATTTTGTATAATTTTATTTTTTAATTCACGCCATTCACCGTCCGGCATTATTAAAGTTATATTTTATCAGTTTTTATTTTATTATATTATATAAAATAAATATAGTCTTTATTCTGTAGGGCCATATGATTATTATTCAATTATTATAGGTTTTGTTTCATTTTACTACTTTAAACAAATGTTAACTATTGTTAAAAAAAAAGGTATGTTTAAAATTGTCCTATTCTGGTCCTATAACTTTTTATTTTTCCACATGGGGGAGATGTTTGAGTGGTCATTTTTTGGGCAGAATTCTGTAATTTTTATTGTACTAAGGTTCTTTAGATGTAACTTTTTTCTTTTTTAGTGGTAGTTAGGTTCTCTAGATGTTACGGTACTTTTTGATTGTCTTAAATGTAATATAACAACAACAAAAAAACTATTTTGGTGTTTGGTATTTTTTTTCCCTGTATACCCTATTTAACGTGCATAATCAATAATGTATATTTTAATAGTCTTGACAATTCTACATGCAGCAGCAGCAATACCAAGTATGTTTATTGAGAATAAAAACTGAAAAATGTGTCTCAAGTCACGCAATAGGAAAACCACTGGCAATCCTTAAATGGATGAATTTATTAAGTCCTTTAACCCCTTAAAGATACAGACCATTTTGGCCTTAAAGGGGTACTCCGGCCCCAAGACATCTTATCCCCTATCCAAAGGATAGGGGATAAGATGTCTGATCGCGGGGGGTGCCGCCGCTGGGGACCCCCGCAATCTAGCATGCAGCACCCACCTGTAAGCACTTCAGGAAGCGCTGGAGGCTCTCAGTGTTATGCCTCCCGACCACAGGGATGGAGTATTGTGACGTCACGACTCCACCCCCGTGTGATATCACTCCCCGCCCCCTCAATGTAAGTCTATGGGAGGGGGCGTGACGGCTGTGATTCCAATTGTACTTTGAAATGAAATCACTAATTTTACCATAAAATGTGTGGTGACACCCAAAAATTATTATTTGTGTGAGGAAAGGAAAGGAAATTTTTTGCTAATTTTGGAGGGTTTCGTTTTCATGCTGTACATTTTACGGTAAAAATCACATGTCTTTATTCTGTGGGTCAATATGATTAAAATGATACACATGATTACATACCGTATATACTCGAGTATAAGCCGAGTTTTTCAGCACGATTTTTCGTGCTGAAAACACCCCCCTCGGCTTATACTCGAGTGAACTCCCCCACCCGCAGTGGTCTTCAACCTGCGGACTTCCAGAGGTTTCAAAACTACATCTCCCAGCAAGCCCGGGCAGCCATCGGCTGTCCGGGCTTGCTGGGAGTTGTAGTTTTGAAACCTCTGGAGGTCCGCAGGTTGAAGACCACTGCGGCCTTCAACATCATCCAGCCCCCTCTCACCCCCTTTAGTTCTGAATACTCACCTCCGCTCGGCGCTGGTCCGGTCCTGCAGGACTGTCTGGTGAGGAGGTGGTCCGGTGGGATAGTGGTTCCGGGCGGCTATCTTCACCGGGGAGGCCTCTTCTAAGCGCTTCGGGCCCGGCCTCAGAATAGTCACGTTGCCGTGACAACGACGCAGAGGTGCGTTCATTGCCAACGTACTTCTGCGTCATTGTCAAGGCAACGCCTCTATTCCGGGCCGGAAGCGCGGAGAAGAGGCGCCCCCAGTGAAGATAGCAGCCCGGAACCACTATCCCACCGGACCACCTCCTCACCGGACAGCCCTGCAGGACCGGACCAGCGCCGAGCGGAGGTGAGTACTCAGAACTAAAGGGGGTGAGAGGGGGCTGGATGATGTTGAAGGCCGCAGTGGTCTTCAACCTGCGGACCTCCGGAGGTTTCAAAACTACAACTCCCAGCAAGCCCGGACAGCCGATGGCTGCCCGGGCTTGCTGGGAGTTGTAGTTTTGAAACCTCTGGAGGTCCGCAGGTTGAAGACCACTGAGGGCGAATGATGAGAAGAGGATGATGAAGGGGGGGGGTGTGGGGATGATGAAGGGGGGTGGGGATGATGAAGGGGGGGTGTGGGATGATTACAAGGGGATGATGAAGGGGGGATGTGTGGGATGATAAGGGGATGATGAAGGGGGGATGTGTGGGATGATGACAAGGGGATGATGAAGGGGGGATGTGTGGGATGATAAGGGGATGATGAAGGGGGGATGTGTGGGATGATAAGGGGATGATGAAGGGGGGATGTGTGGGATGATAAGGGGATGATGAAGGGGGGATGTGTGGGATGATAAGGGGATGATGAAGGGGGGATGTGTGGGATGATGACAAGGGGATGATGATGAGGATGTTAATGACGGGTCTGGATGATTACATGGGGGGATGAGGTATTTCCCACCCTAGGCTTATACTCGAGTCAATAACTTTTCCTGGGATTTTGGGTTGAAATTAGGGGTCTCGGCTTATACTCGGGTCGGCTTATACTCGAGTATATACGGTACTATTCTATTATTGTACTGCTTTAAAAAAAATTGCAAATTTTTTTTTCCTACAAAATATGTATGTTTAACATCACCCTATTTTGACCACCTATAACTTTCTCATTTTTCCATATACAAGGATGTATGAGGGCTGATTTTTGGGGCCATGACCTGTAGTTTTTTAAGTACCACTTTTGTATATAACATTTTGCTCGCTTTTTATTAATTTTTGGGGGGGAATGCAATGTAATCAAAAAGCAGCAATTTTGAACTTTTTTTTTTTTTACGTTTACACCGTTTACCGTATGAGATCATTAACATTGTATTTTGACAGTTCGGGCATTTAAGCATGCAGCGATACCAAATATGTTTATTTTAAATTTTTTTTTAATTACGCTTTTTGGGGGTAAAAATGGGAAAAAGGGTCGATTTACATTTTTATTGGGGTAGGGGATTTTTTTTTTTACTTTTTTTACTTTTTTGACACACTTTTTATGTCACCATAGGGGACTATTTATAGCAATCATTAGAGCTGCAATACTGGATGCTGTCCATAGACAAGAGTGGCACTGTTTCATCTTTCTAATTACTTGTATGCATCTATATATAAATGAGTACAGGTGAGCTAATCCTTCTCAGTTAGTTCTCTCAAATGCAAATCTTGATCCTGGCAAATGGTTCTTAGCATCTGGATATATAACACCTGATGTACGCTAATACATAATGTATATCATTGTTAGTAATTGCCCCTTTCACTATTATACATGTTGCTGTGGTGTCATTTTTAACCTTTTAAACCACTTGCATTGTCATTTCTTTTAATAACGTGGAAGAAAAGCACAAGATGTATCCATAAAGGCCTAAAGAAGCCATTCAATCACCTGGCATTACCGGTGGCAGAAACAATCTCTTTATCCTGCCCTTAATTATTGTAAAGTGACCTCCGTTCAGAGTGTGCCCTTTGCCGGCCTGTGAGAAATCTCTCTGGAGAGCAGCTGGCTTCAAGTACCTTTTCACTTTGTCAACATGTCTTCTCTAGAAATAAAACTCAGACTGTCACTTATTGTCCATGTGTAAGCTGAAGTCCCAACAGGGAGATCTTCAAATCACAAAATGGGCAAAAATAACCTGGAAATTTAAACCTCACAATAGGTGATTTTTTGTACTTTATTAAGGCATATACATTTGATAAAATGCAGCTTATATACAGTGCCAAGCATTATTCCATCTTGGACTTTTATACATTTAGTCATGGTATGACTACTGATTCAAACATATTTCATTGTAATTTTATGTCCAGCATTTGGAAGTGGTGTGAAAATGGTACATGGGTGTCAAATCTTAAAAATGTTGAGTGCATTTGTATTTACCTCCTTTACTGTGAAACCTAATCTAACAAAAATTTGGTGCAACCAATTGCTTTCAGAAGTCACATAACTAGAAAATAGGGTCCCCCTGTCTGCAATTAATTTCAGTACAAATATAACTGCTCTGTGGATGTCCGAACTATCAAAATATAATATTCACGATCCATCCTGTACGGTGAAGAGAGTAAACATAAAACAAAAAAAGTTCAAAATTGCAGCTTATTTGTCACATCACTTTCCCAAAAAAATGATCATGGCGTGAAAATGACCCTTAAACAGCCTCTTATACGGAAAACGTAGAAAGTAGGACAATTTTAAACATATTTTTTTTTTTTTTAAGACCAGTACAATAATAGAAAAACATGCAACCATGGGTATCATCTAAAACTTTTTGACCCACAGAATAAGCAAAACATGTAATTTTTACAATAAAGTGTACAGCGTAAATACAAAACCCTCCAAAATTTGCAAAAATTGCGGTTTTCTCTTCAATTTCCCAACACAAATAATATTTTTTTTTGGTTTTGGTTTTGCCATACATTTCATGGTAAAACGAGTGATATAAATGACAAAGTACAATTGGTCACGTAAAAAACAAGTCCTCATATAGGTCTGTGGATGGAAATATGAAAAAATTATGGCTTTAAGTAGGGGAAAAGGGAAAAAAATGCAAAAAAAAAAAATTGGCTATGTCCTTAAAGGGGTACTCCGGCGTTTTGATCTCACACAGCCCATTTAAAGGGGTACTCCGGCGCTTAGACTTCTTATCCCCTATCCAAAGGATAGGGGATAAGATGCCTGATCGTGGGGGTCCCGCCACTGGGGACCCCGTGATCTTGCACGCCGCACACCATTAAAATCAGTCTCCGGAGCGTGTTCGCTCCGGGTCTGAATACTGCCGATCACGGGGCCGGAGCCGTGTGACATCACGCTCCGCCCCCTCAATGCAAGCCTATGGGAGGGGGTGTGGCAGCGGTGGGACCCCTGTGATCAGGCATCTTATCCCCTATCCTTTGGATAGGGGATAAGATGTCTAAGCGCCAGAGAACCCCTTTAAATGGGCTGTGTGAGATCAAAACATTTTTGATCATTCAAAAATAAAGACATTTTCTAATTTGCTTGTTTAATAATTTTTTTATATTTCATAAAGAAAATGGCCACTGAAAATCCCACCACTCACGGACAAAGCTACATGACTGCACCCCCTCCCCTCCATAACCCCAACCCCCCCCACCACCACCCCTCTGTCACCCCAGAGGCTGAGCCATGCACAATGAAGCCATGTCCCCTCCGTTTGAGAGGATCTCAAAACAAAGCTACAAAAAATAGTTATTTTTACAAAAAATAAAGGTTCTGGAGACATATAATTTATATGTACAAGATCCGGCTTAGATACCGAATAACATATTATTATTATTTTTATTTTTTTTGTGGTAAGGAGGAATCTGACAGGTAAGCTTTAAGGCCAAAATGGACTGTGTCCTTGGGGGGTTAAAGAGGGGGCAAAGGTGACTGAACCTAAAGTTTTCAGTGGGTCCAGGAGACCTTATGTGTAAGGAAGGGTGCGGACTCTTCGCTGGCAGATGATATAGGGAAAAAGAAAGATCATGAAGTTGAATTTCAATCAACTCCCAACCCTTTGGCCCTTAGGGATATAAGCCGCCTCCAAAAGTGTCAGTCAGCAGCTTAGTCCTCTCTCCTCAATAGGAATATATGCACTCTCTGACAAAATGAGCATGCATGCAAAAAAAGAGGATGGGAGGAATAGCTACTGAACATGTAAGAGTACTTTTACAGATTTTTTACGGAAGATGCAGAAGGATACATGAGATGATCCATACAACCCCATAGCAGATAAAAGAATTTAATGTATATGGTACAATTGCAATTCATATTCCTTATGGGTATGCCTCCATGACTCCATTCCTTCAGGTTTAACAAAGAAAATGTCTTCTCTTAGAAATAGTCTTTAAAATTCTGAACATTTGGAATATCGTTTCACTCAATATTTATTTTTCCACAGAGAAACGTCTATTTTAAATGTAATTTTCTTTTAATGATACTTATGGGTTTCTGTTTTACTAGACAAATAATCCATCCACTGATTTATATGCCTTTTTTTTTTACATTTGTGTTCTATACATTTCTATTTTTGGTCTTTTTTTTCCACCATAGCCATGATAACTTGAACCAGAGCCAGAATCGGTCTTGGCTAAAGAAGAAATGTTCCCTCGTGCTAATAGCTACGTAATTGTGTCCTTTACGCCAGCACCAAACATGGCATTCTGCAAGAGACATGCCAAGAAATGGGGCCGAGCAATTTAACAGAGACATTATGTCACCATCTAACTTGTGAGCTTGATTTATGGAAAAAATAATGGGTCCATTTTACAGAAAAGTGTTTCTACAACCCTGAAGCTAGAGAGAAAGAATGTATGTAATTCTCATCTACTTAGACAAGATTGAAACAGACTAATATATATATATATATATATATATATATATATATATATATAGACAAAGAAACGGTGGGACGGTCCAAGCTATTTGACTGCCGGCGGAGACAAATTTGCGAGCTAAGTGCCTCACTATTTCATAGTTTCACATTTGCATCTATTACACCATAGCTGTATAGCTCTCCATGTTTTAACTGCATACTCATGTTGCACCTATATCCTTGTGCTGGCAGTGTGCTGCTGCATTCTTCTGTTGCTATATATATATATATATATATATATATATATATATATATGCAGAGAAATAAAAAAGAAAAGCGTCACTCACCGATTTTTGTTGCAAAACTTTCAGAGTATAAGGTGACAGACAGTAAAGTATTTAAGTTTTGTATGATTTAGGACCTGTAGAAATTTGGGTAATAACTTTTATAATAACATCTCCAGGAGGTTGCATTAGATACCAATGTTGGAGCCCAAGACACAAGTAAAAACAACTCTTTGACCTGAATGTGTAATATATATATATATATATATATATATATATATATATATATATATATTCACAGTGATGTAGGTTTTGTGGGATTCTCCTAATTAAGACAACCCCTGCCCATATCCCCTATGTAGACTAAATAAGGGAGGGGGGGGGGGGGTGTCCACTACCTGGGAAGTAGAGATCAGAAGAGACCCAGTGAACACCAGTGTGATATTTCAGAGTAGATTTTGTTTTAACCAATTGGTACCAATTTGCAAATTACATCTACCAAAAAAAAAAAAAAAACCCAAGCCTTCCAGTATTTATCAGCTGCTGTATTCCCTGGATAAAGTCCTGCAGTTTTTTCCAGTCAGTCTTGGTTCTCCCTGCTGCCACCTCTGTCTGTGTTGAGAACTGGAGAGGTTTGCTCTGAGGATTTTCTTCTGCCCTAATAAGTTCACAACACTGATAGAGATGACCCCAGGGAGCATTGTACCAGACTGGAAAGACTACATAGCTTCCTCCAGGGCATGCAGTAGCTGATAAGTACTAGAATAAACAGATTTGTAAATTGCTTTTATTTAAAATCTTAATCCTTCCAGTACTTATAGGCTGCTGTATACTACAGAGGAAATTGAGTTGTTCTTTTCTGTCTGACCACAGTGTTCTCTGCTGACACCTTTGTCCATGTCAGAAACTGTTCAGAGCAGGAGAGGTTTACTATGGGAATTTGCTCCTACTCTGGACAGTTCCTGACATGGACAAAGGTGTCAGCAGAGAACCCTGTGGTCAGACAGAAAATAACAATTCAATTTCCTCTGTAGTATACAGCAGCTTATAAGTACTGGAAGGATTAAGATTTTAAATAAAAGCAATTTACAAATCTGTTTACTAGCACCAGTTGATTAAAAAAAATAAAAAATTCCACCAGAGTACCCCTTTAACCCCTTAAAGACGCGGGACGTATATTTACGTCCTGCGCCGGCTCCCGCGATATGAAGCGGGATCGCGCCGCGATCCTGCATCATATCACTTCGGTCCCGGCGCTCATCAGCGGCCGGGACCCGCAGCTAATACCACACATCACCGATCGCGGCGATGTGCGGTATTAACCCTTTAGAAGCGCCGCTTCTAAAGTGAAACTGAAAGTATCCCGGCAGCTCAGTCGGGCTGTTCGGGACCGCCGCGGTGAAATCGCGGCGTCCCGAATCGCTGATCGGACACTGGGAGGGCCCTTACCTGCCTCCTCGGTGTCCGATCGACGAATGACTGCTCCGTGCCAGAGATCCAGGCAGGAGCAGTCAATCGCCGATAATGCTGATCACAGGCGTGTTAATACACGCCAGTGATCAGCATAGGAGATCAGTGTGTGCAGTGTTATAGGTCCCTATGGGACCTATAACACTGCAAAAAAAATGTTAAAAAAAAGTGTTAATAAAGGTCATTTAACCCCTTCCCTAATAAAAGTTTGAATCACCCCCCTTTTCCCATAAAAAAAATAAAACAGTGTAAAAAAAATAAATAAACATATGTGGTATCGCCGCGTGCGTAAATGTCCGAACTATAAAAATATATCGTTAATTAAACCGCACGGTCAATGGTGTACGCGCAAAAAAATTCCAAAGTCCAAAAAAGCGTATTTTGGTCACTTTTTATACCATTAAAAAAATGAATAAAAAGTCTGATCAAAACAAAAATCATACCGATAAAAACTTCAGATCACGGTGCAAAAAATGAGCCCTCATACCGCCCTGTGCGTGGAAAAATAAAAAAAAAGTTATAGGGGTCAGAAGATGACATTTTTAAACTTATAAATTTTCCTGCATATAGTTATGATTTTTTCCAGAAGTGCGACAAAATTAAACCTATATAAGTAGGGTATCATTTTAACCGTATGGACCTACAGAATAATTATAAGGTGTAATTTTTACCGAAATATGCACTGCGTAGAAACGGAAGCCCCCAAAAGTTACAAAATGGCGGTTTTTTTTTCGATTTTGTCGCACAATGATTTTTTTTCCGTTTCGCCGTGCATTTCTGGGTAAAATGACTAATGTCACTGCAAAGTAGAATTGGCGACGCAAAAAATAAGCCATAATATGGATTTTTAGGTGGAAAATTGTAAGGGTTATGATTTTTAAAAGGTAAGGAGGAAAAAACGAAAGTGCAAAAATGGAAAAACCCTGAGTCCTTAAGGGGTTAAAGGGGTATTCCAGAGGTGAAAAATCCAAATCAACTAGTGGATAAGTACATTCTAGTACTTATCAGCTGCTGCATGCCCTGGAGGAAGCCATGTATTCTTTCCAGTCTGGTACAATCCTCTGTAGTATACAGCAGCTGATAAGTACTGAAAGGATTAAGATTTTTTAATAGAAGTTATTTACAAATGTGTTTAATTTTCTGGAGCCAGTTGAGTACCGGAGTATCCCTTTAAGGCTTCATGTACCCATGAAATATTGCTGAGATATTCTCTGCTAGGTGCATTACTTCTAGGGAAAAAAGCTGGTGCCTTTGGTTAGCACCACAAAAGTAACACATAGAGCATACACAGGCTCCTAATACAGGTTCTCTGTGCCCCATTCAGGGATCATAAAAAACAGCACAGCTGAGTGCAAGAGAACATACTCCCCTGCCATCGCTATTGAAGGTTCTACATCGTTTCTAATTAATGGTCTAGGAAGAATGTTCCCTCTTCTTGTGGTTACATCTTTTACCATTGTATTACTATTGTTAGACTCCCTGCAGTCGACTGGAACTCGGGAGGTAGTAGATCCGCTGGACCGCAGTAGTCTGGAACACAAGAGGTAGTACATCCGCTGGAGCTGTGTGGCAGATGACGCGGGCCGTGCTGTGCCAGCAGGGTCTAAGGTGCTGCTGGTTTTCACCAGAGCCCGCCGCAAAGCTGGATGGTCTTGCTGCGGCAGGAGGCACCCAGGTCGCTACCACTGGCATGACTCGACCACACAGGTGGCTGAGGTGAAGCGAGGCACAGAAGGGATGAGACAGGACGAAGTCAGGATAGCAGGAGGTCAGGGCAGGCGTCACAGGAGCGTAGTCAGGTCACTGAATGCAAAGGTCAGGAACATGAGAAGACAACACAGCCTCATAGCCCTTGACAAAGCTGATTCGCTCAGCGAAACGTCAGGGAGGCTATCAGTTTATGTTTTAATACAGCGGCATAGTGGCATACAATAGCTGAGAGCCAGTGCTGTCACCTCCAGTACGCAGCGCAGAGCGCACAATACAAATGCTTTGCCCGATTGACATACAGGCCTGGAAGCCGAGTCCTGTATATGATCAGACAGGGCAGGTAGGGAGGGAAGAGGTGCTGCTGCAGCTCAGAACCACCAGTTTGACACTTCAACTGCTAACAAAAAATACACTTTTTCTGTGTAACTTTAAAGAAACCGATCAGCAAAACTAAAGGTATGGTTAATTTTATCGTCCTAGCACCAATATGCCGGAATATGCACCTCTGTACCTTATGTAGAGCTGACAGATTCACTTTAAAAGAATTTTTCATCAAGAGATTTCTTGCCATAAAAGATAGACTAGTAGGAATCCAACCGATTGAGGGATTACAAAGGATAAAACATCATTCTAACACTCAACATGATGGCTATAAACTATAGTGGTTTTTACTTTTATCAAACTGCTGATGTAATGATAGACATGATACAAATTAGCATAACAATGTACATCCAAGCCATCAGGACAACTTATTAAAATAACAAGGCCACGTAGAAACTAAATGGCTTAAACTAGGATATCCAGGATTAGGAAAAAAGGGTCGATTTGCTTTCCAGGAATATTGTCACTTTTCTCCATGGGTTGCCTCTAGTATTGTCTAATCCCAATTGAAACAAATGAGCCAAGTGCAGAAGGGTCACACTGTTTCAGATAAACAAGCAAACAAGAGCAATAAAGGCGATTACTAAGATATTATGCCTAAAATATTCACCAGAAGGATAACCATTGTTTGCGGGTGACACTTATTACATTGTGTTAATGCCTTTATGGCTATGCGGGCGCAGAAATGCGTGACCCTCTCTGGATTATACATACACATGGTTGCTAAAAGATCAGAGGGGCAGCCAATGACAGCTGGAAAAATGGAAGCCATGCTTATAATTCGTCCCAGTCCACACGCGAATGCAAAGAGAATGTAGATGATAGATTGTAAGCTACGCCTTTTGCTATCTACATCATACCGAATATGGCAGAACTGACACCGAATAGATAATGTGTGTCATTAATGGGACAAAAAAATATGCAGCCTGCGACACGATTGTAGGACTAATCAATTACCAATGACTACAGCGTCAACAGCAAATGCACTGCAACATTATATATTACAAAGGCACTGCAAATGGAGCTTGGGAAAGGATCTAATAGGATGGTTGAGAGAAGGCAAGATTTTTTGTAATTTTATTTAGCCAATTTTTGTATATTTTTCTCTGCACATGGAAATACCATACTACTTCAGGTATTAGAAAGAAAAATCCCAAACTGATAGTGATTCTCTATGATGGCAGGGAATATGGGATACTGAGATGATTTAGGTTGCATGTTGCATCAATCTGGTTGCTATCTTCTTATATTGGGATTTCAATAATTAGAGGCAGAAGTTTAGGCGCAGATGAGACACAACATATGTGTTCCTTGTATTCCCTTTGCCTAAAGTCAATGATAGTAATCTAATGACCTGCTGCTCTTTTCCTGTGATGACAAATTATGACCTATTCCCAGGGGCAGTGCTAAGAGTCTGATCAGTGGGGGTCTATCCATACCGCTCACAAGAACAGAAGTCCTGAGATTCCTTGGTTGATGGTGCGGTGTTATGCCAAGACTTTCAAAGCCAAACATTGTACCCATCTGCAGATGTAATGACCACCAAACAGAAAAGGCTTAGCCAATAACATAGCACAACAGCTCTGTCAAAGCCTGGTGGCTTTATGTCCAGAACTCTTCTACATGATCCATATAGAATACCGCCATGATCTGTGTGGTGGCTGCTATATCTGTACCTTTGGCAGTCTTATAGAGTATAATGGACCAGTAGTGTGCATACTCATCCAACATTCCATAAAGCAGGGGACTTCAGGACTCCCCTCTTCATTTTAAGTGGGGTTTGCAGGGAATAGAACCCCACCAGTTAGACACGTATCCCCTATCATAGTGATAAGATATAATTTGTAAGAAACCCCTTTAACTCAATATTGCATAGGTAATGTCAGGGAAGGCAGACATTGTATATTCCTGGTCACAGGCGTGCAGCAGTACAGGCAGGATGGTATGGAGATGTAGAGTCTGTTTGAGGTTAGACACAGGGGAAGTGGTGGTGGTGGGGGGGGGGTGGGGGGTAGGGGGTGTTGCGCACAAGCACTACAGCTTTTTCAAGCAGCTGATGCTGTATATCGGACCCTAGCCAATCTGATAACCCCTTTAAATAATCTCAAAATTCAAAAAGGGAAACTGTCATCAGTGTTACCCAGACTAACTTGTTGATACAGTGTAGGGTGACATTGATGCCAATCATAGTTACCTGTCCCCGTGCCTTTGTCCTGTTGTCTCACTATCTTGCTCCGTATCTTCCATTCCGGTGGCAGGCTTGGACACAGGGGGAGCTTCTTGATGTCACCGATGCTGTTCCTCTGCTGTTCCCCGCTGCGAGCAGGCACGGGAAAACAACAGCGGTGAAATTGCGGAACAAGATAGTGGAACAACAAATTTCTCTGGAAGTCATTGCTCTATGTGTCTGGAGGTGCAACATGAAAAACCTGGCAATTCTACACATTCTGCTCCTTAAAGAGGTACTCCGCTGCTCAGCGTTTGGAACAAACTGTTCTGAATGCTGGAGCCGTCGGTGGGAGCTCATGACAACATAGCCCCGCCCCCTCCCATAGACTTGCATTGAGGGGGCGGGTAGATAACATCACGAGCTCCCACCGTTGGCTCCAGCATTCGGAACAGTTTGTTCCAAACGCTGAGCAGCAGAGTACCCCTTTAAATTACTCCCAAAAATCAAATTGACTGTAACCCAGGGGAATCACATCAGCCAGGAAGGCCTTTTGTCAGTCCAGAAATTACAATAGTTTGAAGAACAACAAAATAGTCTTTTCATTTGGTTTATTATATGTCTATGAAAATATGGCCCAAGAATGGAGATTCAGCTTGTGCTAGACAGCAGAACAGAGTATTATAGAAAGGGGGTGAAGTGCCCTGACCTTGGTAGCTCCAAATAGGATTCCTATAAGGTCTGAGCTGTCTTATGGTGTCTGATCAATCTGATACTCTTGAAGCCCTCCGTTTTGATGCACGGAGATCTGAGTGGATTTTTCACTCTTTGTTGTGATGCCAGGACACATATTTCAAAGATATCCATCTAAATGTCAAAATGAATAAAATAGATTTGTGTCCTTAAAACCTGGATTTATAGCTAATCCTGAACAATACCACTGGTCAGGAAATATATAAGTGGAGCCGGCTTTGCATAAGTGTTTATGGTAAGCCAGAATGATTTACTGAGGACAAAATAGGGTGAAGTAGACTCAGAAAAATGACATTCTACTTGTGGCATCTGTTTTTAAGGTTGTGTAAGGGCACCAGTGGTGGGGCGCTCTTCCCCCTCAGACCTGTATGAACTGATTCTTATAGAAATATGACACACTATAATATCAGCATTGTGGCTGACCTTGAGGTTAGGTGCTTGCTCAGTTATGGAAGCAACTGTTATAGTTTTGTTATGGAAGCAACTATAGCTGACACTGTTATAGAGGAAACTATGGCTGACACTGTTATAGAGAGAACTATGGCCGACACTGTTATAGAGGGAACTATGGCCGACACTGTTATAGAGGGAACTATGGCTGACACTGTTATAGAGGGAACTATGGCCGACACTGTTATAGAGGGAACTATGGCTGACACTGTTATAGAGAGAACTATGGCCGACACTGTTATAGAGGGAACTATGGCTGACACTGTTATAGAGGGAACTATGACTGACACTGTTATTGAGGGAACTATGGCTGACACTGTTATAGAGGGAACTATGGCTGACACTGTTATAGAGGGAACTATGGCTGACACTGTTATAGAGGGAACTATGGCTGACACTGTTATAGAGGGAACTATGGCTGACACTGTTATAGAGGAAACTATGGCTGACACTGTTATAGAGAGAACTATGGCCGACACTGTTATAGAGGGAACTATGGCTGACACTGTTATTGAGGAAACTATGGCTGACACTGTTATAGAGAGAACTATGGCCGACACTGTTATAGAGGGAACTATGGCTGACACTGTTATAGAGGGAACTATGACTGACACTGTTATAGAGGGAACTATGGCTGACACTGTTATTGAGGGAACTATGGCTGACACTGTTATAGAGGGAACTATGGCTGACACTGTTATAGAGGGAACTATGGCTGACACTGTTATAGAGGGAACTATGGCTGACACTGTTATAGAGAGAACTATGGCCGACACTGTTATAGAGGGAACTATGGCTGACACTGTTATTGAGGAAACTATGTCTGACACTGTTATAGAGGGAACTATGGCTGACACTGTTATTGAGGGAACTATGGCTGACACTGTTATAGAGAGAACTATGGCTGACACTGTTATAGAGGGAACTATGGCTGACACTGTTATAGAGGGAACTATGGCTGACACTGTTATAGAGGGAACTATGGCTGACACTGTTATAGAGGGAACTATGGCTGACACTGTTATAGAGGGAACTATGGCTGACACTGTTATAGAGGGAACTATGGCTGACACTGTTATTGAGGGAACTATGGCTGACACTGTTATGGAAGCAACTATGGCTGACACTGTTATAGAGGGAACTATGTCTGAAACTGTTATTGAGGGAACTATGGCTGACACTGTTATAGAGGGAACTATGGCTGACACTGTTTTAGAGGGAACTATGGCTGACACTGTTATAGAGGGAACTATGGCTTACACTGTTATAGAGGGAACTATGACTGACACTGTTATAGAGGGAACTATGGCTTACACTGTTATAGAGGGAACTATGACTGACACTGTTATAGAGGGAACTATGACTGACACTGTTATAGAGGGAACTATGACTGACACTGTTATAGAGGGAACTATGTGTGGTGAGCCACCGGTGTTATGGCAGGACCACGGGGTGTAGCGGTGTAGGTAGCGGGGCCAGATGGTATTAACCCCCTGGGGCAAGATGTTATTAACCCCTATCGTTCGTGACGCCAGGATGTGGTTGTATGGAGTAGGGTACCGCCGGAAACCAACTCAAAACGTCATATTTCAAATGAGAGTCCAAAGCAGAGTTTTGATGCAACTGGAACTTTACTGAAGAAGGCAGTATAACAGTCTTTAAAAATAGCCAACTTCCACAGAGGTGACCGGGACACAGGGAACCTGTCAGGCTTGCTTGGACTTGTAGTTGCTATAATAATGGTGCAGGCCACTGTGCTACTGTTATGACTTTGGTAGGGACAGTAGAGACTTGACTTGTACTCACAGATTTGAAGGGGCTGCAGACTTTAGGCTTTGGCCTAGAAATGCTGGACTTGACTTGTACAGGACTTGTGTTTGCTTTTGGGTTCAGGAATCAAGAGATAATAGAGTGGAGACATCAGCCCCTTATATATCAGGGGCTGGACTAAAGCCCATTGGTAGCTGGTTGTCTGGGGTTACCTGTGCCTCTGGAACTCAGGGTATATCATGTGATCACATATCACATGACATATCATATGACCTTAGCAAGGTCCTATACAGGGTAAATATCCTAATAACCTTCATATATTACTTACATTCACTGTACAATACATATAATAGATGTGCAGATTTAATATACAAGACAATACCATATAATGACTTAGGGGGACCCTGCAGGAGAGCCCTGTGGACCTGAGGGACTCTACCTGAGGTGACTTCAGGACTGTACAGAACCATGTTCTGTACCGGGACACCACAAACCTTCTTACTTAATACAAGTCGCCCTCGACGTCTGTCCCCTTAGGGAGAGGAGCAAAATGGCACTGTGCCATATGCAGTCCTCAAGCATTACATACAATGTCCAATTCCAGGCTGATGAAACAAATATGAAAACTGATGAACTGGTGATAAGAGTCTCTGTATATTATGTCTATACATGCTCTGCAAATCTGATGAACAGAATAACTCTAGAACTTGCTCTAGATAAGGATTCATTATCTTATGAATATACCTATGACTATAATGGCATGACATACCTACGACAAAGTTTTTTTCCTTTTAGTAGGTTTGACTATGGACTATGCACATAAAGTGACTATGCATATAACAATTTAACAGACATAGCTGACTATACATTTCTGACTGGCTAAAACATTTTATGACACTGGGCTATATCTGACATTCTATTATGACTATGACATCACATTTGCGACATTTGATTAGTACCATGATATATCTGACCATGACTGACATTTGACCGACTATTAGACTATTAGACTTGGTATGCATGGTGACGGAAATTCTTATACATACACTTTGACATTATATCATAAAGTTATTAGACATTATACCACTGTTTATTTTTGCTGTTAGACACTGGTTGTGGATTGGATTGCCTGAGGCTTTCTGCCCAATGCATTGGCTACTAGGGTCTTTCGGCATTACACACTTACCCCTAGAACACTTTTGATAATATTTGACATTCTGTTACCTTTGTACGTGCATTTGGTTAGCTACAGCAATACCTTCTGGCCAGTAAAGTACCCTTGACACGCAAAGACAAGAAGAAATTACAATAGTTATGTGACATTTTAGCGACTAACAGTGGTGTGGACTGATATAAGAATGCTACAGTCCCTAATGTATATTTGACTGAAGTTTATGACTGATGTACATGACTTTTGTTTTATGTGTACTGAATTTCTGTGTACACTATTTAACCCCTTAAGGACGCAGCCCATTTTCACCTCTAGGACGAAGCCCTTTTTTGCAAATCTGACCACTGTCACTTTAAACATTAATAACTCTGGAATGCTTTTACTTATCATTCTGATTCTGAGATAGTTTTTTCGTGACATATTCTACTTTAACATAGTGGTAAATTTTTGTGGTAACTTGCATCCTTTCTTGGTGAAAAATCCCCAAATTTGATGAAAAAATAAAAATTTTTGCATTTTTCTAACTTTGAAGCTCTCTGCTTGTAAGGAAAATGGATATTCCAAATATATTTTTTCTAATTCACATATACAATATGTCTACTTTATGATTGCATCATAAAATTGACGAGTTTTTACTTTTGGAAGACACCAGAGGGCTTCAAAGTTCAGCAGCAATTTTCAAATTTTTCACAAAATTTTCAAACTCACTATTTTTCAGGGACCAGTTCAGGTTTGAAGTGGATTTGAAGGGTCTTCATATTAGAAATACCCCATAAATGACCCCATTATAAAAAAAGAACCAAAGTATTCAAAATGACATTCAGTAAGTGTTTTAACCCTTTAGGTGTTTCACAGGAAAAGCAGCAAAGTGAAGGAGAAAATTCAAAATCTTCATTTTTTACACTCACATGTTCTTGTAGACCCAATTTTTGAATTTTTACAAGGGGTAAAAGGAGAAAATTTATACTTGTATGTGTAACCCAATTTCTCTCGAGTAAGGACATACCTCATATGTCTATGTAAATTGTTCGGCGGGCGCAGTAGAGGGCTCAGAAGCGAAGGAGCGCCAAGGGGATTTTGGAGATTACGTTTTTCTGAAATGGTTTTTGGGTGGCATGTCGCATTTAGGAAGCCCCTATGGTGCCAGGACAGCAAAAAAAAAACACATGGCATACCATTTTGGAAACTAGACCCCTTGAGGAACGTAACAAGGGATAAAGTGAGCCTTAATACCCCACAGGTGTTTCACGACTTTTGCATATGTAAAAAAAAAATTTTTTTTTCACTAAAATGTGGGTTTCCCCCCAAATTTCAAATTTTTGCAAGGGTTAATAGCAGAAAAGACCCCCCAAAATTTGTAACCCCTTCTCTTCTGAGGTTTGGAGGTACCCCATAAGTTGACCTGAAGTGCACTGCGGGTGAACTACAATGCTCAGAAGAGAAGGCGTCATATTTGGCTTTTTGAGAGCAAATTTTGCTCGGGGGGCATGTCGCATTTAGGAAGCCCCTATGGTGCCAGGACAGCAAAAAAAAAAAAACACATGGCATACCATTTTGGAAACTAGACCCCTCACAGAATGTAATGAGGGGTACAGTGAGCATGTAACCCCCACTGGTGTCTGACAGATCTTTGGAACAGTGGGCTGTGCAAAATTTTTCCTTTTCACGGACCACTGTTCCAAAGATCCGTCAGACACCTGTGGGGTGTAAATTCTCACTGCACCCCTTATAACATTCCGTGAGGGGTGTAGTTTCCAAAATGGGGTCACATGTGGGTGTGTTGTTTTTTTTTGCGTTTGTCAGAACCGCTGTAACAATCAGCCACCCCTGTGCAAATCACCTCAAATGTACATGGTGCACTCTCCCTTCTGGGCCACATATGGGGTATCTCCATACTCTGGAGAAATTGCGTTACAAATTTTGGGGGCGTTTTTTCCCTTTTACCTCTTATGAAAATGAAAAGTATAGGGAAACACCAGCATGTTAGTGTAAAAATGTTTATTTTTTATGCTAACATGCTGATATAGACCCCAACTGTTCCTTTTCATAAGGGGTAAAAGGAGAAAAAGGCCCCCAAAATTTGTTAGGTAATTTCTCCCGAGTACGGCGATACCCCATATGTGACCCTATACTGTTGCCTTGAAATACAACAGGGCTCCAAAGTGAGAGCGCCATGTGCATTTGAGGCCTGAATTAGGGACTTGCATAGGGGTGGACATAGGGGTATTCTATGCCAGTGATTCCCAAACAGGGTGCCTCCAGCTGTTGTAAAATTCCCAGCATGCTTGAACAGTAAATTGCTGTACAGAAATGCTGGGAGTTTTTGTTTTGCAACAGCTGGAGGCTCCATCTTAGAAACACTGCCGTACAATAGGTTTTTCATTTTTATTGGAAAAAGGGGGTGGTAGGGGGGGGGGGGGGGGCAGTGTACGTGTGTATATGTAGTGTTTTACTCTTTATTTTATGTTAGTGTAGTGTTTTTAGGTTACATTCACACTGGAGGCAGATTACACTGAGTCTCCCGCTAGGAGTTTGAGCTGCGGTGGAAAATTTGCCGCAGCTCAAATTTGAAGCGAGGAACTCACTGTAATCTCCCGCCAGTGTGAATGTAGCCTGTACATTCACATGGGAGGGGGGTCAAAACTACAACTCCCAGCATGCACTGACAGACCATGCATGCTGGGAGTTGTAGTTTTGCAACAGCTGGAGGCACACTGGTTGGAAAACCTTGATTTAGGTTCTATGACCTAACTCAGTATTTTCCAACCAGTGTGCCTCCAGCTTTTGCAAAACTACAACTCCCAGCATGTCCCAGCATGTACTGATTTCTGCAGGGCATGGTGGGAGATGTAGTTATGCAATGGCTGGAGGCACGCAAGTACAACTCCCAGCATGCCAAGACAACCTTATGCTGTTCCTGAATGCTGGGAGTTGTAGTTTTGCAAGATTTAGAGGGGTTCAGGTTGTAAATCACTGTCCAGTGGTCTCTAAACTGTGGCCCTCCAGAAGTTGCAAAACTACAACTCGCAGCATGCCCAGACAGCAAACTGCTGTCTGGGCATGCTGAGAGTTGTAGTGTTGCAACATCTGGGGGCCAAAGTTTGAGACCACTTAGTGAACTACAACCTGAACCCCTCTAAATATTGCAAAACTACAAGTCCCAGCATGCCCACACAGCAAACTGCTGTCTGGGCATGCTGGGAGTTGTAGTTTTGCAACATCTGGAGGGCCACAGTTTAGAGACCACTGCAAACTGTGGCCCTCTGGATGTTGCTAGGCATCAACTCACCTGGCAGGACCCGGATGAATTGCTGCCGCCGCCGCCTCACGTGGGGGATCCCCGCAGGGAAGATCGCGCTCCGGGATCCAGGTAAGGGACCTTCAGCGCCGGTCCCTGGACAGTTCCCCTGTTTTGCCCGGACACCGATAGGTGGGCAAAGCGGGGGAACCAAACTTTTACCCCCCCCCCTCCCCGGGTCTGCTATCGGTCGGTCGCTCGGCCGACCAATAGCAGGGATAGGAGGGGTGGCACCTCTGTCAACAAACTCCTATCCCTTCAGGGGGATCGAGGGTGTCTCGGACACCCCCGATCCCTCTTATTTTCCGGGTCACTGGGTCACCAGTGACCCGTATGACCCCGAATCGCGCAGATCGCAGGTCTGAATTGACCTGCGATTTGCGCCCATCGCGGTCATGAGGGGGTCTCAGGACCCCCCTCTGCGATGTGCCGGGATGCCGGCTGTTAGATAACAGCTATCCCGGCCCGATCACCGCTACCGGTGACGCGGCGCTCCCGGAACCCCGCGACGTACATGTATGTCGCCGCACGCCAAGTGACACTTCGCGGCACCGTACATGTACGTCGCTCGTCGTGAAGGGGTTAAGTCAGTCTAGATATCTTGCTATGTGAGGCGTTAGTATGAAGGTGGTTTTCTTGTCTCTCCCAGTGGAGCTGGGACAACACCTATGTGGTATCACTAGAACACCTTTATACAACTCTGTGCACGTGTACAGTAAACCATTTACATTTTATTAGACATAACTTTTATTACCTAGAGACACAAGGGTTAAATAATGCCAACCAGATAACTGATGTGGTCATGTTAGATCCACCTGATATCCTGTAGTGCAAAATGGTGCACAAAATATATAACTTTTACCATATATATACAGTAAAGCTCACGTATGGCTCAGTAGTCCCAATACATTATGGAGTCTCTGGTTAGAATCACGGCCGTAGCAGGGCACAAGACTTACTGGAATCTCCTACAGCAAGGAGTCTCTCAGCCGAAGCCGGGCACAGGATTTACAAAAACGTTGCAGGATAAACTGGCTAGACGAAAGTCTGTCAGGTACTCTTCTTGAACATTGCTTGGAGGTAGGAACTGTCACGCCGAGTGCTCCGGGTCCCTCTCCTCCCCCGGAGTGCTCGCGGCATTTGGCTTCTGTCTGCAGCGCCCTGGTCAGACTCGCTGACCGGGAGCGCTGCTCTGTTTCCCCCGGCGGGGATGCGATCCGCGCGGCGGGACGTGCCTGCTCGCGGGTTGCATCCCGTTCTGTTTACCTGCCCTGTCCTCCTTCTGCTCAGTCCCGGCACGCGCGGTCCCACTCTCTAGGGCGCGCGTGCCGGGTCTCTCAGATTTAAAGGGCCAGTGCACCATTAATTGGTGCCTGGCCCAATCTGTTCCCAATCACTCCCTAACATATATAAACCCACTTCCCCTTCCTGTCCTCGCCGGATCTTGTTGCCTTGTGCCAGTGAAAGCGTTTTTGTGAGCCCATTGCCTGCGTATCCAGACCCTTGCTGTTGCCCCTGACTACGAACCGTTGCTACCTGCCCTGACCTTCTGCTACGTCTGACCTTTCCTTTGCCTTGTCCTTGTGTCCCGCGCCAGTCTCAGCCACCAGAGGGGTTGAGTCGCTACTGGGTGGAACGACCTGGGGGTTACCTGCCGCAGCAAGTCCATCCCGCTTTGCGGCGGGCTCTGGTGAAAACCAGTAATCCCTTAGATTCCGTTCCCCTGGTACGGCCCACGCCATCGCCTCTCTGGCACAGAGGATCCACTACCCGTGTCCTCCCCGCATACCAGTCCGGATCCTGACAGGAACCTGTAACAAACGGAATGTACTTGTGTACAAAACAGTCATTGTAGACAAAGCTTTAGATGGGCACTCTTTTATTTTCCCAGTCTCACTTATCTGTAGGCTTCCTAGATTTAGAGATAAATCTAGGAGCGTGAGACTGGGCTCCCTCCATGGGGTTAACATGAGTGTTCCACGCCACATGGAACAAGAGATGCTATTTTGCAATATCTTGATTCAAATAAACGTATGACTTCATATCAGCATGGCTTTATGAGGGATCGGTCCTATCAAACTAACCTGATCAGCTTTTATGAGGAGGTGAGCTCCAGACTGGACCATGGGCAATCGCTGGATGTCGTATATCTGGATTTTTCCAAAGCATTTGATACGGTTCCACATAAACGGTTGGTGCATAAAATGAGAAGGATGGGGCTGGGGGAGAATGTGTGTAAGTGGGTAAGTAACTGGCTCAGTGATAGGAAACAGAGGGTGGTTATTAATGGTACTTATTCTGATTGGGTGATTGTAACTAGTGGGGTACCACAGGGGTCAGTATTGGGTCCTGTCCTATTTAAAATATTCATTAATGACCTTGTAGAGGGGTTGAATAGTAAAGTTGCAATCTTTGCAGATGATACTAAACTCTGTAAACCAGTAAACACAATAGAGGACAGTGCACTGTTACAAATGGATCTGGATAGGTTGGAGGCTTGGGCTGAGAAGGGGCAGATGAGGTTCAACACTGATAAATGTAAGGCAATGCACATGGGGAGGAAAAATCCGGCCTGGGATTGTGTATTAAATGGGAGCACACTAGGGACGACTGACGTGGAAAAGGACTTGGGAGTTTTAGTTAACAGTAAATTTTGCTGTATTGACCAGTGTTGGGCAGCTGCTGCCAAGGCAAATAAAATCATGGGGTGCATCAATAGGGGCATAGATGCCCACGACAAGGAAATAATTCTACCGCTGTACAAATCACTAGTCAGACCACACAAAGAATACTGTGTACAGTACTGGGCACCAGCATACAAGAAAGATACAGTGGAGCTGGAGAGGGTTCAAAGATGGGCAACCAGGGTAATACGGAGAATGGGAGGACTACAGTACCCAGAAAGATTATCAGAATTAGGGTCATTTAGTTTAGAAAAAAGAAGGCTTAGGGGAGACCTAATAACTATGTATAAATATATCAGGTGACAGTACAGAGATCTTTCCCATGATCTATTTATACCCAGGACTGTATATATAACAAGGGGGCATCCTCTACGTTCAGAGGAAAGAAGGTTTCTACACCAGCACAGATGGGGGTTATTTACTGTAAGAGCAGTGAGATTGTGGAATTCTCTCCCGGAGGCGGTGGTCATGGGAAACTCTGTAAAATAATTTAAAAGGGGTCTGGATGCATTTTTGGAGAGTATTAACATCGCTGGTTATGTATATTGGAATTATAGGGACGGAACGTTGATCCAGGGATTTATTTTGGCTGCCATATTTGGAGTCGGGAAGGAATTTTTTTACCTCTAGTATGAGGGTTTTTTGCCTTCCTCTGGATTAACTCAGTAGGCAATCATTAGGGATATAGGTTGAACTTTATGGACTCTGGTCTTTTTTCAACCTTATGAACTACGTTACTATGTTACATGGGTTAATCTTGACTGAGAAATGGTCGGACTGATAGTGACCACTACATTCAGTGCAGCGGCTTGCGTCACTGGGGATATTGTAGGTGCCTGTTGGTCCGGCTAAACCTCTTTCACATTTTGAGCAGGCCGAGGCACATGGGTTGGTGCCTCTTGATCAGGCTACACCTCCGTGACTGGAGTAGGCCTAGGCACATCAGTTGGTGCCCGCTGATCAGGCCACACCTCCTCAGGGGGAGTAGGCCTGGGCACTTTTTCTGTAAAGGAAGATGAAGAGTTCGATCTCTTGGGAAACCTGGGAGCCAAGGCAGGCACCTTGGACAGGTAGATCTCCTCCTCCAGGGCGGTGTCTGGGATGTTCACTGGTCTCAGCCCAAAAGGATCTACATCCCAGTCGTCTGAAGGGAAGTAAGTGAAGGGCAGCTGAGTGGGGTTCTTTGGCCTGGTGACGGCTGCTGCCCACTCTCCTCGCAGACTTCTTACTGGAGTATACTCCCCAATTTTGCCATTCTCCAGTGAATGGAGAGCTGGGGGAAGATAATCTCGCTGGACAGCTCTCCGGTTTACAAGTATGGTGACCCCATGTCTGCAGTTCGGGAGGGTGCCAACCCCCCTAACTCGGTCAAATTTGATAACTGTGGCAAGTCAGCGCTCCAGGGGTTGCTCACCCTCTTGGGGGTAATCTAACTTGCAGATGTAGAGGGCCGCTAATTCTTTTGTATCTTGCTGTTTCTCCTGGTACTTTTCATAGGGCAGCTGCTTGGGCCCGTACCTTTCTCTGTGTTTTGCCCTCAGTTCCTCTACTATGGCTGCAACTTCGGCCTCTCTGCGGGCCCTTTCGGCCTGAGCTGTAGGAATTTGGGGATGTGGCTTCCCTGGTAGGGGAAGGACGTGCTCCCTCATATATCGGATTAGTGCAGGCTCATCGCCGAACAATCATTTGGCCAGAGGGGGTGAGTGCAGGCCTGCAGTGGCTTCAGTAGGCTTCTAGGCCTGGGGCTCTCTATCTGGGCTGGAAGTAGAAGAGGATGTAGAAAATACGGCTTCAGCCGGAGTACTTACTTCCGACTCCTCTGTTACGATTTCTGCCCAAGATCCCCAGGTCCTATGGTGAGGGGACATCCTCACTGGTGATGCTCCTGAAGACTCAGATGATCCCCCTGGTGGGGTGGCTGGTCATTTGTCATCCTCCGGAAGCGGGGGCAGGTTGTAGGTCTCCTCGGACCCAAGGGACAACCGCTGCAAACGATCAGCCAAGTTGCGCTGCGGCCGCAGCAACTTTCTGCTCCACTAGCGCCATCTTACTGCTCTCTCCATGTGCTCCGGTCGTCTCCGCCATGTCTGTACTCCTCTCATCAGTGCAGCGCTGACTTCCGGTCCCCCGGCAACAACAATCAAATACCAGCAGTTCCACTTCGGCATGGAGACGGCTACATTATGTCCACGCCCAGGGGCGCGACGCTGTCTGGCGCAGGACATTTTTGCGGGCTTCTCGGGTTCCTCCTTAACCCTTGCAGGTACAATTTGTAATGGAGTATGTAGCATGGCTTCAGCCCGAATTTTACACATGGCAGCAATACAATATTCTTCACCTTCCCCCTTACTTTTTTCAGCGCCCCCAGCAAAGCACAATTTCACAGACAATGTCCCATACACTTCGGTCACAGTTTCGGTCGCAATTTCGGTCACAGTTTGCGACAATTCCGGACAATTCTCTAAGCACATTTCTGAATAGGGGGAGGACTAGGGGGTTTTGTGGCAATGCTATATACCCATATCTCGTTGCGGGTGGCCTGGTGGTTGAATAGTTAAATGCACACACCCATATCCTGTTTGTGAAGCCAAATTAGTATGTGATGAGCCACCGGTGGTATGGTGGTACCACGGGGTGTAGCGATGTAGGTAGCTGGGCCGGATGGTATTAACCCCTGGGGCAAGATGTTATTAACCCCTAGTGTTCGTGACGCCAGAATATGGTTGTATGGTGTAGGCCTCCGCCGACAACCAACCTAAAACTGCATATATCAAATGAGAGTCCAAAGCAGAGTTTTGATGCAACTGGAACATTACTGAAGATGGCAGTATAACAGTCTTTACAAATAGCCAACTTCCACAGAGGTGACCGGGACACAGGAAACCTTTCAGGCTTGCTTGGACTTGTAGTTGCTATAATAATGGTGCAGGCCACTGTACTACTGTTATGACTTTGGTAGGGACAGTAGAGACTTGACTTGTACTCACAGATTTGATGTGGCTGCAGGCTTTTAGGCTTTGGCCTAGATATTCTGGACTGAACTTGAACAGGACTTGTGCTTGCTTTTGGGTTCAGGAATCAAGAGTTAAGAGAGTGGAGACAACAGCCCCTTATATATCAGGGGTCTGGACTAAAGCGCATTGGTAGCTGGTTGCCTGGGGTATCCTGTGCCTCTGGAACTCTGGGTATATCATGTGATCACATAGTACATAACATATCACATGACCTTAGGAAGGCCCTATACAGGGTAAACGTCCTAACAACCTTCATATATTACTTACATTCACTGTACAATACATATAATAGATATACGGTACATACTTAATATACAAGACAATACCATATGATGACTCAGGGGGGACCCTGCAGGAGAGCCCTGTGGACCTGAAGGACTCTACCTGAGGGGACTTTAGCATTGTACAGAACCATGTTCTGTACAGGGATACCACATATGGCTGACACTGTTATAGAGGGAACTATGGCTGACTCTGTTATAGAGGGAACTATGGCTGACACTGTTATAGAGGGAACTATGGCTGACACTGTTATAGAGGGAACTATGTCTGACACTGTTATAGAGGGAACTATGGCTGACACTGTTATAGAGGGAACTATGCCTGACACTGTTATATAGGGTACTATGGCTGACACTGTTATTGAGGGAACTATGGCTGACTCTGTTATAGAGGGAACTATGACTGACACTGTTATAGAGGGAACTATGGCTGACACTGTTATAGAGGGAACTATGACTGACACTGTTATATAGGGTACTATGGCTGACACTCTTATAAAGGGAACTAAGGCTGACGCTTTTAGGCTACATTTTCACTTGTTTTTTTTGCCAAAACGCAAAGCAAAATGACAAATCTGCAGCCAGATGTTAGCTGCAAGTCAATAGGAAAACGTGAAATGCCTTTTCCACTTGGTATTTTCAAAATCACAGCATGTTGAGCCTATGGCGTTTTTTTCACTGAAATTGTTGCATTTTTCTTCCATTGAAGTCTATGGGAGTGAATAAACGCCAAGAAAAACGCCATGTGGGTTTTAACTTTGGTGGGTTTGCAGGCAGTTTTTATTCTTTTGGGGATTTTAGCAATCCAAAAAAAGGATGGAGATACTATTTTTACAAAAATTTCGTAATGTACTGTAATCTGTGAGGTGAAGTTTTCTTCACATCTCAGATTCATATTTCCCACTGAGAGCTGTGATTGGCAGGATGGTTCCAGCCAATCACAACTATCAGCGGCATATACGCTATACGCTAACTTCATATCACAGAAGGCAGGGGACCAGAGAAGTGCGGCCGTACCGGCCGCTTCTATAGCTTATACAGGGGGATCGCATTGGGTGTCAGGAGTGACACCCACTGGGATCTATCCTTAACTGCAGGTACTACTGCTCCCAACATGGAGCACACTCTGTTCCATGCTGGGAGCTTTAGTACCTGCATTAATAGACAGATTGCAACTGGTGTCAGAAGTGAGATTTATCTAAACCTGTGCAGGAAAAATTTGCCCAATTGCCTATAGCAATTAATCAGATAATTTTTTTTCTTTTTGCAGAGGCCTTGTTAAAAATGAAAGAAGCGATCTGATTGGTTGCTATGGGCAACTGGGCAGCTTTTCCTTTGCACAGGTTTTGATGAATCTCCTCCTTAATCTTTCAGCAGAGTCTGGAATTAAAATTTCTACACTGTGGAAATTCAGAACAATGCACAGTACATCAGAATCACATAAAAGACAATGGGAGGCTGCTTCATCAGAATCTATGGAAATTCTGTACCGTGCATTGGACCTTAGGGTAGACTTCTTCCATAATAACACTGTATCCTGAAATAAGGGTCACAATAGCTATTTATAGTACAGGTTTCCTCACCTGGGGGAGTTGTGTGAGACACAACTACTATATGCGCATGAATGAAAGGGTGGTGCTGCTTCCCGGAGTCGGCTTTCAAGACTTGAAAAAGTCGGGTTGTAGCGCAAACCACACAGATGTCTGCTGGTTAGTGCAAAGTTTCTTTATTTAAGCCAGACAACAATGCGTTTCGAGGCAGCAGTGCCTCTTCATCAGGTAAAAGGTTTTGTCCAGTATGGCTTCCTAGATATTACATAGGCAAATACAAAGAAGTAGGCTATATTTTATATAATACAGATCTATACAACTTAAATAGAGCTTGTATAGACATCTAATAGAGCCTTGCCCATGTGCTCTTAGTAAGATATGCTACATCTTTGACTACAGGGTTTAAAGGTGTACTCTGCTCCTAGACATCTTATCGCCTATCCAAAGGATAGGTGATAACATTTCAGATTGCGGGGGGGAGGGCTTGGCTGCTGGGACCCGCCACAATCTCCATGTCGGCGTTGATCGTGACGTCACGCCATGCCCCCTCTATTCTTGTCTTTGGGCCATCACGCCTCCTCCCATAGACATGAATGAAGGGGGCATGTCAGCTGTGATTGCCAGTAGTCCAGCATGGGCGACTGGGGTGCAGCAGCAGAGATCGCAGGGGTCCCTATTGGCCGGACCCCCGTGATCAGACATGTTATCCCCTATCCTTTGGGTAGGGGATAACATGTCTAGCGGCAGGGTTCCCCTTCAAGAAACTCCTAGAATACCTCTTGAGATGTTGACCACATGTTAACCATATTCCCAAAATTGAAAAACTAGTTGCATGAATTCTATGTTTACTATCATGATCTTCCTATAATAAACCAACTGTATTCATCGCAAGGTCCCAAACTTGAAAATGGTTATAAAGACGTATGGCAGCTGTACTTATGAGTCTTTTTCCGTTAATAAATAACCTAAGACCACGCAGACATCTTAGACAATACTTGTGTTATCTTATTTGCAGATGACAGGTCTACATCAATAGGGCATGAATAGGTTTTTCTCTTCCTAAGGCGAGAGGAAATCACCGTTATAACACAATATTCTACCGCTGACTTATCTTGGGCAATACAAACTGAAAAGGTTAAACAATAAAAAAGAGGAGCAAAAAATCTATGTATTTCCTTCACTGGCTGCCAATCCAATTCCCACTTACTCGACTGAATTGTTATGTGGAATCTGGAGAGCTTGTATTTGATATATGGACTTGTGTGCCGGAAAGTTCAGTGGAGCCAGAGGTCACGGTATTGCGGGACTATTAAAGTGAAAGTAGAAAAATAGTTTCTGATAAGCTGGTATGTGTGATAGGGGGAGGAATAGCAGCTGACAGCTTTGGGATTACAGCAGATGATATGATATTACAGTGTTGAAAGATACACTTACAAGATAAACTTATACATTGGCGGAAATATTGATGCAATATGAATATGGATGGTATGTAGAGGTAAGTATATTAGGTCAAAGATATCTTACAGGTTAATTTTACGCTATGCACTGAGCTAGCTTCTTCTACAAGGTTAACAAAAATATTAAGTCTGAAGGGTGCGTAGATCTAATAAGCTTGATAACATTTCAAAAGGTTAAACAGGGTCACCATGTTCTGTTAAATAAAGTAATTGTGACAGAGGAAGATGTGATTTCAAGAACCGTGCACAGAAAAACTGCATGGTCCAAGGAAGCACAGCATGACAAAGTAAGAAAAGGAACACCAAGGATAGACTCTCAGGTTTTGCACTAGGAATAATAAAGTGTATCAGCTTTGTCTGTAGTGTTCCTTCAAGCGTACCTGTCAATTCTGCTCTTCAGGCTTCATCTCTAATTTGCAGTTCTCCCAGAGCTGGTGGGCGGTGCTCCCTCCTACATAGAATTGTATTGCTTGTCTTGCAAACACAGGAAAAAGTTGAGCTGAGCTAACAGGAGATATAAGCTTTTTTTTTTTTTTTTGTCCAATAGGATATATTGACAAATGACAGTATCTATTTAAATGTCTACAAACTATTTTCTTCAGTTCAGAGGCAATAGTAGAAGCATGATTGCTTGTTGTCATTGAAAAACGGTGGTTGTTAGGAACTATATTGCTAGCAACCAGACGTGACTGAATATAAAGAGTACCTCTCATGATCTTGTTAAATTTTATAATATTCATAGTTCACTGCCCCCATCATGATATACCACCCCCTGACTTTATTTGTATTATTTGTTAGTTTTCTACCTTGATATTGCTCTGTATTTTCTGCTCAGTTTCAGTCAGATTCACAGACTGGGAAGGGGTGTTACCCACCATCACCTGAAGCCATACAGGGGAGAACTTCCTCTCTCACTCTGCTAAACACAGCCCAGAGCAGATTAGTGTGTGAGGTGAGCTATGATTGGATAAGGCTGCACACACCCCCTCTCAGCATTTTCTTCTTTGGACTTCTGCCAGGGCAAGATATAGGGGGAAATGTGCTCTGGACAAGTAGGGAGACACCTAGTGGCAGCTTTTTTAAACACAAATAAAACATAGAAAACTTCACTAGAAAGATTTTTTATTTACCATAAGGAGTGTAATAGCAAAAATTTGTTTAGTGAGAGTGCCCAGTTAAAGTTGAGTAGATGAGCATATTTGCAAATTACTTCCTTTTAAAAATCTCAACCCTTCCAGTACTTATCAGCTGCTGTATATGCTACAGATATACTACAGAGAAATTTGTGACGTTCTTTCCAGTCTCACCACAGTGCTCTCTGCTGACATCTCTGTCCATGTCAGGAACTGTCCAGAGCAGGAGAGGTTTTCTATGGGGATTTGCTTCTAATCTGGACAGTTCCTGACACAGACAGAGGGGTCAGCAGAGAGCAGTGTGGTCAGACTGAAAAGAACAATACAATTTTTTCTGTAGTATACAGCAGCTGATAAGTACTGGAAGGATTAAGAATTTTTAATAGAAGTGATTTACAAATCTGTTTAACTTTCTGGAACCAGTTGATTTGAAAACACTTGTTTCCGCTTATTTCCACCGGAGTTTCCAAAGGATAGGGGATAAGATGTCAGATCGCCGTGGTCCCGCTGCTGGGGAGCCCCGGGATCCTCGCTGCGGCACTGCGTTATCATTACAGCACAGAGCGAGTTCGCTCTGCATGTAATGACGGGCAATACAGGGGCCGGAGCATCCTTACGTCACGGCTCCGCCCCTCGTGACGTCACAGCCCGCCCCTTTCAATGTAAGTCTTGGGACTTTCATTAAGGGGATGGGCCGTGATGTCACGAGGGGCGGAGCAATG
Source organism: Hyla sarda (assembly GCF_029499605.1). Taxonomy (NCBI): domain Eukaryota; kingdom Metazoa; phylum Chordata; class Amphibia; order Anura; family Hylidae; genus Hyla; species Hyla sarda. The sequence goes on along the minus strand of NC_079194.1, from coordinate 227,795,192 downwards.
ACGTCACGCTGCTCCTTCCCCTGTATCGCCCGTCATTACGCACAGAGCGAACTCGCTCTGTGCTGTAATGATAGCGCAGTGCCGCAGCGGGAATCCCGTGGCTCCCCAGCAGCGGGACCGCGGCGATCTGACATCTTATCCCCTATCCTTTGGATAGGGGATAAGATGTCTAGGGGCGTAGTACCCCTTTAAGCCTTCCAGACAGACTTGATAAAATAAGCACTCTGCCCCCAGCCTAGCAAGTCTTAAGACAATAAGCCAATGCAATGCATACAGCATCACTGACTTACGGTACCTCTGACCGGCCTGACAGTCTCGCTGAGCTTAGTACTAGCTGTTCTGCCAGTGAGGCATAAAGCATTGCTGGCTTATTGTACCTTTTACTAACCTGATGGACTTGCTGCAGCACAACAAGTCTCCAAAATGTAAGCAGGCAATGCTGGACAGATTTGCTAGGTATAAAACACCACTGCCTTACAGTTCAGTACATAAAGCAGGGACTCCTGTCAGGTTTGACAAGAGTCTCTGCTTTACTTGAGATGTTTCTCTGTTGCTTTTTACTGATTGCATAAGGCACAACAAAAACAATTGTGCAAGTGACTGCTGTATACTCATCCTCAGTCACATACACAGCTCTGTGTAAACTGCATAAAGCACTATGAGGGCTTAGAAGGAAACAAGGTGAATACTAGCAATGAGCTGTCAATGTAGTTATAATACAACAAGGACTTACTGTATGGTTTAAACAGAACTAAACCTGCTTGTATTGAAAGGTGAAGATGAATGTAGACACGGTGTGGCAGGGAGTGAGTGGGGTAGAGGCAGCCCAAGTTTGATGAACTGGTCCATATGTCCCCATCTGTACAATTAATGGACTGCATTTTAATGAATTGACCCACTTAATGTGAAACACGGTAGGATCTACCAGTCCTGGCTCAAGAAGTCTGAGTTGTGTTAAAGGGAAATTAACAGCAAGTTAGTCCATACTAACCTACTGGCGTATGTTAATAGCGCGTGTTATACTGATGTCCATGTCACTTTTTTAAAGGGCTATTCTGATTTTATACATCTTATCCCCTATCCTGGAGACCCCCGCGATCTCAGTGCAGCCCCCAGCATTCTGTGCGTGGCACTGCCTCCGAGACGGAACGTCTGTTACGTCCCCGTCTCGGAGGCAGCACCCAGCACACACAGAATGCCGGGGCTGCACCGAGATCGCAGGGGGCCCCAGCAGTGTGACGGCTGCATCATACATCTTATTCCCTATCCTGGAGACCCCCGCGATCTCGGTGCGATAGGGGATAAGATGTATAAAGCCGGAACACCCCATAAAGTGCACCACTGCTCCCACTGGTCTGCTCTGGTAAGAATATCTCCTTATGTATATTTATGAACCTCCCCTGCAGTGACATAGCTGAACCCAGCATCTCACAACATAAGCATGGCAGCCTAGATTGTTAGTGCATTATCTCAGCGCTGGACTCAGCTATGTCACTGCAGAGTAAGTTCATCTATATAAATAAGCACTCTTACCAGAACTGGTGGATTGGCATAGCAGTGCCCTCATTTTCATAGTGCTATTATATTTTTTATGGATAATGACGCAACGGATAGACATAAGAGAAATAACATCAACATCAGTGTGATGAGCATAGGTTATACCAGCAGGTTAGTTCCCCTTTAATGAAACCTTTTTTTGGTTCAGAGTCTCATTTAGTCTCCACCAAAAAGAGTATGTACTTAAAGAGTACCTGTCACCTAACTAAACTTTTAATATATTGTTCGTTATGTAATTATAAGACACTTTGCTATTTACTTGCTGTTAAAATTCTCAACCTTTATATGTTTTTTATGTGATTGAAAAAAAGGCCACTAGGTGGCTCTGTTTGGTTTTCCTGCACAAGTCAAACAGTTAGTTTGGTCTCCTCCCGGCCTGACAGGAGACCAAACTCAGGAAGTGCATGTGGGGCATGGCGAGGCACAGCTCTTGCAGACTTCAGTGACATTTGTGCCTGCTGGGGAACGCCCACTTTCTCCTGCCGAGGGCTCACACGATGTGAGCAAGGGGAGAGGTATGATACAGAGCTTTTTAAAGCTTGGAAAAAAAATTTAAGGGCAGGAGGGGTATTAGGAGTAGTTAAAGAACATAATCTGAGTTAGTTTGGAAAATATGGTTTGATGACAGGTACTCTTTAATGGTGGGGTTCTTTTTGACATTTTATGGTAAGCTTCCAACCTCACTGGATCTCAGTGACTTGTCAATTGAGAAATGGTCTCCTCATGAAGAACACTGTTTCAGGAAGGATAACAGATAATCTTTACTTTAATCCATGGTTATCCATATGAGTGTCTAGCTGCATGATCTCATAGAAGGCTGTGTTTGCAGAAATGCAATTTGACTTGTGCTTCTCATAAGCTGAATCTATGATCCCATAGGGATGATATTGTTCAATTTTTATGCCTATACTTTTATTTCCATTTCTGTCTCAGACATCCTGTGTGCAAAACACACAAAAACATTTGCCCTTGATACATCCCATAGAAGATATGGATCTTAACTCTTAGCTTACTGAACTATATTCATGTAAATGTGAGCTCATCTGCAAAAGGTTTTTCCATAGGCAAAGCCCAAAGCACCCGTTATTACATTGTCCTCTTCTTCAAATCTATAAAAATGTTAAGACATTTTGAAATTATATTGGTTTATTGAGAAACTGGAATATATGTTATAGTTACAGCTGAGATGAGCAAATTTCTGAAAAATTAGATTCGGCCAATTCGCGAATAAAAAAAAAATCGTTTCGATCCGAATAAATTGTCGGCAAATTTTTATTAGTAATGTATTTTAATGATGTGTCTAATAAAGTGTGTATGTGTTTCCCTTTTTTTCCTCAATTTTTTTAAAACATTTTTTAGGTACTACTACTACTCCCAGCATGGGAGTAGAAGTACCTGTGCTAAGAGACAGATCGCCCCAGGTGTCACTCCTGACACCCGATGCGATCCTCTTTTCTATTGCAGAGATGGAGCGGCTTTCTCCTGTGCTCGCATCTCTGCACTATACTCCGGCCGGCCAGTGATGTGAATAGAATTCACATCACTTATTCATATTTCCCGCAGAGAGCTGTGATTGGTCAGGTGGTTCCAGCCACTCACAGCTCTCTACGGGAAATATGAATAATAGGTATATATGGCATATACTATGGTATATACTCATACTACAGTGGGACCAAAGAAGAGTGGCCGGCCACCCGCATCTATACATTATACAGGATGATGGCATCTGTGCGATCTGTTTATTAATGCAGGTACTACAGCTCCCAGCATGGAGCAGAGTGTGCTCCATGTTGGGAGCAGTAGTACCTGGAGTTGAGGACAGATCACAGTAAGTGTCACTCCTGACACCTGCTGCAATCGTCCTATCTATTGCAGAGATGCGAGCGCAGGAGAAAACTGCTCACATCTATACATTATACAGGACGATCGCAGGGGTGTCACTAATGACGAAATTCATTATTTCAAATCGAGTCAAAGTTCGGATTCGGTCCGAATCGAATTTGTCATGAAATTCGGAACAAATTTGACATAGTCAGATTCGATTAGCTCATCTCTAGTTACAGCAGCCACAAGACTTGTCATCCAGCTTTGCCACATTCAGGTGTTCACAAAGCCTATAATGTTTGTTATTCAGAAACTTCTGGATAGAGTTTTACTTTAAAGAGTATATTAGGTAAGGGTTTATTAGAACATATATACGATATACCCAAATTAACCATAACATTAAACCAACCCTAATATTGTGTCAGTCTGTAGAAGCATGGCCTCCACAAGCCAACTGAAGGTGTCCTGTTGTACGAAGCACCAACACATTAGCAGCAGATCATTTAAAGGAAAACCGTCAGCCTGTTCCACTAAAACCAAACACTTGTTTATAATGTGGGTGAACAGGATTCTAATGAGGGGTCACTTATTTTGGTCCACTGGCTGCCGAGATATTTGCCTGTAAAGTTCCAGTATTTCATCCATGACTAGCGCTTTGAAGGCGTTTCCCCCACCGGCTGGCCGCCTTGGCCTACCGAAGTGAAGGTACTAAGCCTGCCCCCGCTATTAGCGTATTCATTATCTTCAACGCCATGTCCTAGTGACGTGGAGTCACAGGTCATGTGAGCGCATCGCTCTGTCTGCAGAGCGCATGCATCGGAAGATTTTAACCAGCTCTCACATCCTGATGACATGAGAGCTCTGCGTAAGGAGAACACTCCACTGGGTGAAATCAGACAGAGCGCTGCACTCACGTGACCTGTGACTCCACGTCACTAGGACGAGGAGTTAAAGATAATGAATATGCTAATAGCGGGGGCAGGCTTAGAACTTTCCCTCTGGGAGGCATAGGCGGCCAGACGCCAGGGGCAACGCCTTCAATGCGCTAGTCATGGATGAAATACCGGAACTTTACAGGCAAATATCTCGGCAGCCAGTGGACCAAAATAAGTAAGTGACCCCTCGTTAGCATTCTGTTCATCCACACTATAGCCTAGTTTATTGGGTTTAGCATGGGTGAACAGGCTGACAGTTTTCCTTTAAGTAATGTAAGTTGTGATTACTATCCATACTAGACATAAATCCATGAAGGGGTATATACTCGGTCTGTACAATGTTAAGATAGGTGGTATGTGTCATAGTAACAACCACATGAATGCCAAGGTTTTTCAGCAAAATATTGCCCAGAACATCACATTACCTCTGCTTATCATCTTTGTATAGTGCATTCTTGGTTCTATCCCCGTCCTGGGTAAGTGATGCACATTCACTTGACCATCCACATGATATTAAAGAAAATGTGAGTCATATCGCTACACAGTACCATACACAGCAAGCTGCACTGTATTGTATGTTCTGGCAAATTTCCATCATAGCCAGCTGTAACTTTTTTTAATCAAATTATGCTACAGTAGCTCTTCTGTGAAATCAGACCAGATGGGCTAGCCTTTGATCCCCACATGCATATGTTGTGGAACTACATGACCCTGCGTCAGTTCACCAGTTGTCCATCCCTAGACCACTTTTATTAGGTTAACCATTAACCATGGCTTACTGGGCAAACTCCACAAGACCTGCCACTTTGTAAATACTATTGTACTAGCCATCACAATTTGATAATAATACAAACTTGAAGTGCCTACATATAACTAAATACAGTTTGGTAATATGGTATTTCAATAGATATATTAAAAGTTATATTTTAGGCATTTTAACTTTCTATTATGTTTTGAGGCCTTGAAGTTATGAGGAATTGGCTAGGATAGACCTTGATTTATCCATAACTACTTTTTTTTTTATATATCAAGGTTGGGAATCTACTATCGGCAGCTTCAAACATGACCAGAGTGCTGGGATTTTCCAGTCAAGCTGATGTTGCTGTGACGCTGTCTGTGCTAACTGGATAGCAACACCCCATTAATATTGGGTGCTGGAAATCTCCCAATTTATTTAGCAGTTTGCATATTAGCTGCATTGTAGTTAAAGGGTGGGAAACCTTTTTCTGTTAAAGGTGGTTTAGATATCTATGTGGTCATTTACTGGCCAAACAAAATTATCAACTAAAAAATGAGTCAGCTATATGTGGTCTAACATTTACTTAAAGGAGTACTGCAGCGATAGACAATTTATCCCCTATCCGTAGGGGGCCGACATGCCCCCTCCATGTATCTCTATGGGATAGGCAAAGATGCAGCGTTCGTGCATCACCGCCTCTCCCATAGAGCTGAATGGAGGGGGCGTGTCTGCCGACCTCAGTGAGGTTGATGACACGAGCATTAGCCGCACAGAGCCGTGGCAGTGCCGGGTCCCCGTATGGGAGATCATGGGGGGTCCCAGTGGTGGGACTCCCCGCGATCAGACACTTATCACCTATCCTGCAGATAGGGGATAAGTTGTCCATCCCTGCAGTTCATCTTTAACTCCCCCCCAATGTAATTGTTGGAACTGCTTCTCCTTGGTGGGGCATGTGATGTTATCTGGTATTGATGATGTTACTACTTGTAACTGCTTTTCGAGGTTTGCAATGGTCAGTCTGGAGTCTTGCCACTGTAGGTTTATCCTCCTCCTGCTGTATGTAACCTACCCACTGTAGATAGAACCCCACTGTAGGTAGTTTGCCCCTGTATGTAGGACCCCCTGAAAGTAGTTTGCCCAATGTAAGTAGGACCCCCTATAGGTGATTTGCCCCCTGTATTTTGGACCTCTCTCTGTGTGCAGCTTGCCCTCTATTGGTAGGATGCCCCTAAAAGTATCTTTCCTTCTGTAAGTAGGACCCCCAAGGTCACTTGCCCACTGTATGTAGGATGTCCCCCTAAGGTAGCTTGCCCCCTGCAGGTAGGACTTCACTGAAGGTAGCTTGCCCACTGAAGTAAGTAACCCCCTAAAGGTAGCTTGCCCCCTGTAGATAGTACGCCCCCTAAGGTAGCTTGTCTCTGTAGGTTGGACCCCTTGAAGATTTACAAAACAAACACACTACACAAAAAAACATGCATGCTCTTAGCTTCCTTGTAGTCACCGCCATCTTCTTCTTCTAGGCCTCAGTCAGCTTATGTCTGCAATCACTAAAGTCCAGGAGCATCTCTACCTCGAAGGAAGAGATGCTCCTGGCCTCTAGTGGCTGCTAACAGTGTCACTAGAGGCCAGAAGCCCTAGGATGCGCTAGGACACCTGCTAAGCCACAGGTTTCCTAGCGCGTTCTGTGAACATATGCTGCGGCACACAAGTTGGGAACCAGTGATCTATCCCCTTGGTTGGTTAGATTTAATAACGCTGTGGGCCTTATATGGCCAGATATTCCACATCCCTGTTGTAGTTAATCATTTGTTATGCGGTTGTGTAATAATGCTGTTTTAGCAAAATCAACATAGATTCTGAGATCTGGTTACTAAAGGAAGAAGCAGAGGGCCTTTAAAAAACACACCGATGCCAAAGAATTATGAAATCCACTCTGCCCACTTTCTGCCGACAATGAAAAGAATTTATTTCTCCAGTTTTAGCAGCCAGACTCTCCTTGAAACAATAATAATACGGAGGGCTCCAGACACAAGGCTGCAGAGAATGGAGCGATGCCAGACTCCAGGGCTCTGTCTGTACACATCACGTCTATTAGGTCTCCATTGTTGGCCCATTAATAGTTATAAGAGACGGTGACAAATCTACACTTGTCTAGGACCTATAAGGCAGCTCTATATTTTGCAGCAAGTAGTCAACTCTGCAGGGATCACTGGTTCTATGTGTACAGCTGCACACGACATGCGGGAGATAATAGCGGCTCGTGGATTGCTGATGTGTACTTAGTATATAAAGTGCGTTCAGGACGGGACACTAATTGCTCTGTAGCGATGTGTTTCCACTGACTCTAATGTGCAAAGGTGAAATTCTCCATTATCCACAGCTAATGGCACCTATAATTTGGTGTGTGTGTATTCTTCCTATTATGTCGCACAAGAAAAGAAGCAGCAACACAGTCTGTTGCCCTGTGTTACAGCCTAAACTTCTAAATGTTGGGGGTTATAGACACAGAAAAGGAGCTGTCCTATATGTGACCTTCATTTCGTAAAATAAATGACCCCTATCTTTAGATATCTAACCTTCTATGTAAACCTACAATTAGCTGTTCACAGGACAAAAGGAGAATAATAATGTAAATTCCCCTATGCATAATGGGGCATTCTGCATAGAAGTGATAGCATGGCTGTAGGAATTCTATAGGACCCTTGTATTACCGCTGACAATCTAATGGCAGCAGTGTACTAGTCATGGTCCGTCTTGCCCTCACAGATGTGACAATTCACCTGTGAGGGTTAAACATAAGGAAAAATAAGAGTTGTCCCCTGAAAATTATCTTAAATACTCACTCCTGTACAGATTAATAGTAGATAGATAAATAGATAGATAGATTAATAGATCGATATGAGATAAATAGATAGATAGATAGGTAGATGAATAGATAGGTAGTAGATAATCAGACAGAAATAGATAGATAATTAGATAGATGAAAGATAGATATGAGATGGATAGATAGATATGGGACATAATGATAAATAGATAGATAAATGATAGATAGATAGATAAATAATTAGATAGATACATAGATGATAGATGATACATATGAGATAGATATGAGATAGATAGGTAAAAAAAAAAAAAGGATCTCACTGCAGCACACATAGTCAAGTAAAAAATTCTTAGTGATTTATTCCATGAAAAGTGTTTTTACAGCAAGTGGCGACTTTTCGACCAGGCTCACCCAGTCATTATCAAGCAGTGACTGCTTGATAATGACTGGGTGAGCCTAGTCGAAATGTCGCCACTTGCTTTGAAAACAATTTTTAAAGGAATAAATCACTAAGAATTTCTGACTTGACTATGTGTGCTGCAGTGAGATCCTTTTTTTTGTACAAATGGTGAGCTCCAGGAACTGCTCTGCACCAAATACTGGAATATTTCTACAGGTATGCTGTTCTTCTCCCTATTGTAGATAGATAGATAGATAGATAGATATGAGATAGATAGATATGAGATAGATAGATATGAGATAGATAGATAGATATGAGATAGATAGATATGAGATAGATAGATAGATAGATATGAGATCGATAGATATGAGATAGATAGATATGAGATAGATAGATATAGATAGATATGAGATAGATATGAGATAGATAGATGATAGATAGATAGATAGATAGATATATATGAGATAGATAGATAGATATGAGATAGATAGATATGAGATAGATAGATATGAGATAGATAGATAGATATGAGATAGATAGAAAGATAGATAGATAGGAGATAGATAGATATGAGTTAGATAGATATGAGATAGATATGAGATAGATAGATAGATAGATATGAGATAGATAGATAGATAGATAGATATGAGATAGATAGATATGAGATAGATAGATATGAGATAGATAGATATGAGATAGATAGATATAGATAGATATGAGATAGATAGATATGAGATAGATAGATAAATAGATAGATAGATATGAGATAGATAGATATGAGATAGATAGATAGATATGAGATAGATAGATATGAGATAGATAGTTATGAGATAGATAGATATGAGATAGATAGATAAGAGATAGATAGATATGAGATAGATAGATATGAGATAGATAGATGTTAGATAGATAGATAGATAGATAGATAGATAGATATGAGATATATAGATAGATATGAGATAGATAGATATGAGATAGATAGTTATGAGATAGATAGATGTTAGATAGATAGATAGATAGATAGATATGAGATAGATAGATAGATAGATATGAGATAGATAGATGTTAGATAGATAGATAGATAGATATGAGATAGATAGATAGATATGAGATAGATAGATATGAGATAGATAGATAGTTATGAGATAGATAGATGTTAGATAGATAGATAGATAGATAGATAGATATGAGATAGATAGATAGATATGAGATAGATAGATATGAGATAGATAGATAGTTATGAGATAGAGAGACAGAATTTTTTTTATACACACATACACATAGAGACACTTTCCAAAGTGTAGCGTTGACTCTATATATATATAAATGGCTGCTGACAACCAATTTGTATATACAAGAAAATTACATACTGCAAATATAAAGACAATAGATATTATATCTCTTCCTGTAATTTGCTGGCAGCATGGATCATGTTCATAGTTAGAACAGTAAGGGTGAACTGACCCCTATTGTCATCGTTCCCTTGAAATCCGATATTCTGATGAAAAGTGCCGTTTAGATAAAAGGCTGAGGATAATAGCGGAGACGGCCATGTAGTTGGGTGAAATTCTATAGTTTACTATTTCTGCTTCTATGTAAACTCTGACAAGTTCTCCTTGTGTGGATTGTTATATAACTGTGCCATGCAGCTAGAGAGCGACGGGTCAGGCAGAGGGCATCTCCCAATTTACTGGGCTTCCCTGACATCTGCCGAAATAAACCTCCCAATCCACAATAACTGATGAGATGACAGCGGGGCTGCGTTCAGCTAATGTGAATAGACAGCGCGGTTGCAGATGCATCATTGATTATGTTGTATTTCACTAAAATATTTAAAAGAATTTTCTGTGTCCCCAAAGCTTCTTGTCTACTTCTAATACATTTCAGGTTCTACAATTAATTATATATCTTTCAGACGAGACTGAAGAGCTGAGAGGGAAAATCTATAAAGACCAGGAGCCTTCTTCAGGAACCCTCACAGTGAACGTCTACTTTTACCACTACATCAATTTTAGGGCAAAGATGTGTGTCAATGTAATTCAAATTAATTTCAATTATTTTTTATACATAGGAGGAACCAAACATCTCCCATCCAAGAGAATAGGAGAACATATATATGATCAATAAACAAAAGAAAAGTGTCCAGCAGGCTCTATCTTTCCAATGAGCCAAGTACAGCCACTCTATTATGCCTCTGGATGGTGGTGCTCAGCGGTAAAGTCCATATACTGGTGCAACTCCAAAACAATGAGAAAACGAGACTGCGGCAGCTCACCCCAATGATCTTCAGGCGTTATTGAATGCGGGTATACATACAGGTGCAATTGACAAAACGAGCATCGTCCGTTTCACACTAACTTGTGCTTCTTCCGGCTCGACTCAGAGAGTCGAGCCGGAAGAAGCACAAGTTAGTGTGAAACAGACGTTGCTCGTTTTGTCAATTGCACCTGTATGTATACCTGCATTCAATAAAGCCTGAAGATCATTGGGGTGAGCTGCCGTAGTCTCGTTTTCTACTTGTTTTGGAGGAACATATATATATAACATAGAAAGAATATACACAGGACACCCATTATCTAAACATTTTCTGGATAAACATAATGCTTCATTTACCCATTCCCAATTTTTGAGAATTGAACAAGTGGAAAAACATTGGAGAGGGGGTGATTATGTGGCCGCAACGTCTAGGGCCGAGGGTCATTGGATATTTAATTTAAACACTATGACCCCATGGACTCAATACTGATTTTGAACTTTTTGCACATATATAGACTATATATAGTTGGATGTGGGGAATATTTGTCCTTTTTTCTCTCTTTTTACCCGTTTTTGTCAATTCTGACTTTTTGGTGGACATATTTTGCTTGAACCTAGTTCACACTGTGCGTTTTTTCAGGTGCGTTTTTTGAACATTTCCTGCTGTTTTGGATTGCCATATAAGTATTAATTACTTTGGGGCACTTATAAACCATAATTATGATGATAATACATCAAACAGTATTATGATCTGTGGGAAGGAATATGGAGTCTATATAAATTGCCGTGACCTAGCAGGGATAGTAATCTCTGATGAAGGAAGGCGTTCCTTTCTGAAACGCGTCAGATGCTTTTTGGCCTGTGCCCCTGTCGTAGTGACGTCACTCACAGTTCATGTCATGGCTCTCCGTAATCTTTGTCAGTGCAGCAAGCCGGTGAGATGATTCCCGCCAGAGCAGATCTCCCGGCTGTATCGCTCACTGACAATCCGGACTCTTCACCCGAAGTTTACAAGTATACCGCTAAGTGGAACTACATACAACTTGCAAGTATTATATCAACGTGCCGTTTGAGGAAATTCGTTTACACCGCAGAAGCAACTAGAAGGTAATTGATATAGGACATCGTGTCGGCATACATATTAATATTAATACTGGCGATCGCAAAGTGGGACTTGTATGTGGTAGTCACACATATACATAAATGTAAGTTTTTTGCTGGAAATTTCCGCGACTCATTGGATGTATATCTCTTTAATATAGTGGATATTGATAAGCATCTATATTTATATTTTTGCTTTTAGTGGAATCCAGCACGCCACCTCTCTCCACACTTCTGTCATCGGTCTCACATGAGATCTACATCAGGATTACAGTAAGTGTATATATTCATCTCTCTATTTGAAGCGCCGATACACATTTTATATTATTTTATCTTAAACTAACTTTTGCCCGCAGCTTCGCTAGCATTAAATTTGGGGTAACATAGATCTCCTTTTATGATCCTATAGTAATGAGGCCGATCTGGGTAAAGTCTACGGGCATCCAAACAACCTGAATTCTTTAAACTTTCATCACCGCGTCTAAAGAGTTAATGCCAGACATCTGCCGAAACGGTGATGTCTGGCATTAGCCATGGGTCCTAGCTGCTGATAGCAGCCGGGTCCGTGCGGGTATGATGCGAGCTCAGCTCCTGAGCTCGCTTCATAACCCTCCCGTGCCGCAGCTGTGGGTATAGGCGGCATCCTGCGGCAAGGGGTTAATTCGTACAAACTTTGAACCCCCGTTTCACCCCTTCAGGGGTGGAATTTTAGAAAACGTTAAAACATGTTTTTCTTTATCTCTAATTGTTAGCCTAAAAACAAAGTTTCATGCTTCTAGCTTCAAAAATGAAGGACTTCCATACAAACTTTCAACCCCTTTTTCACTCCCTTTCTTATTCCTCGTCTACGTTTTAAAAACAACACCTGTGAAAAAATTCAGCTTTCTATGTCCAAGGGTTTAGGCTGGGCATTGATGAGTCAGGCCTTCTCTTTATATATATATATATATATATATATATATATATATATATATATAGATCATACTGGTCATTCAGCGGCGATCCACCTTGGTGTATCTAGGCTGCTGTTTAATATATGGGGGCAATGGCCAGATCTCTATATTTCAAATACAGAGAAAATCTAATCTACTACATACACATATAGTTAAAAAAGTAAATTCTGTTTTACAATATAACTTTTGGAGCTCAGCATCAGAAAGATTGCTATGAGAGTATTTTTTCCAAATGTATTGACATTTACAAATGTGGGCAAAGCAAAGTGGGTCATTCATTTTGAGGTGGCCATAGACATGAGATGGATTACTAAAAAGAGCAACTAGCAACCAAAATGATGCACACCAGAAAATAGAAATTGTAAATGCACAAATATCTTTATTAATAACATTAATCACTATCAGCTTCCAAAAAGGAGAGCATACAAACAGTTAAAAACATTTAAAAACCATATAGTACCGGCAGAGGAATATTGTCCCTCTACGCCCCCCCCCCCCACACACACACACACAGGGAAACAAATAGCCCTGAAAAGATAATGGAGGCTGTCCCAACTAGCAATATACAAATTAAATGGTGAACCTGGAAATATGGGTCACCCTAAGAGCTAATAACTACCAGTAAACCATAAGTTTAAAAATATCCACAATACAAATAGATTAGCCCAAAGTGAGCAACTGCTGCATCTGCATGTGACTAGTACTGACCGTCAGCTAAATCTCCAAAAATAATACCAATAGAAATTATAATGTGAATAAGTGTGAATCAGTAGACTAGAAGATGTCAATCTGCAGCCTGTATCTGAGTGGTAGTTACCGCTTAGGAACCCGAATGTCAGGCTGTGAATGTTGGGACTGCCTACATCCCTGTGTGTGGGGGGGCGTAGAGGGACAATATTCCTTCGCCGGTACTATATGTTTTTTATATGTTTTTAACTGTTTGTATGCTCTCCTTTTTGGTAGCTGATAGTGATTAATGTTATTAATAAATATATTTGTGCATTTACAATTTCTATTTTTCTGATATGCATCATTTTGGTTGCTAGCTTGCTCTTTTTTTAGTATTCTGTGTCACTTTATAGCAGCTGTTTGCACCCGGTACATATGCATGGTTAGGTGGTGCCCATCTTTCTATTTAAATAGACATGAGATGGACTAGTCACCATTACTAACACCTACAAGAAGGGTTTCCTAGGCCACAGTATGCTTGACAAAGGTTAAACTGAGTTGCAGATTCTAAGCAATCCCTTGAAATTAACCCTTAACTTCTATTAGTGACGTCTAGAGAAAGCTTGGAATCAGGACCAGAAGTAGCACAACAAGTACCAGGCATATTATTCAGGGGCAAAGGCAGGAGGGAATTAAGGAATCATGCAATATACCAATGTACAGAATCTGTATCTAAAATGGAAGCAGAAGGTTGTTGTATGGTTGCAGTGTTGTTACTGTTGCCATTTATCTTAAACTGTTATTGCCAATGTACTGTATATTGCCATTTGTTAGACGTATGTAAACACTGTGGCCTAGATTTATCAAACTGTGAGAGAAAAAGTGGAGAGATATTCCCACAGCAACCAACCACAGTTCGGCCAACGAGCTCTGGTAAAGTGAAAGCTGAGCTGTGATTGGTTGCTATGGGAAAATCACTCCACTTTTTCTCTCACACAGTCTTCGGTCCGGATATTCGATTCGGACCGAATCCGAACTTTGATTTGATTCGAAATAACGGTAAAAATTTGTATTAATGTGCATAAAGAAACCAAGGAAAGATGGAAAAATCTCCAAAAGGCATCAAATTACAGATTAGACATTCTTATTATATGTCAACAAAAGTTAGATTTTATTTCCATCATTTACACTTTCAAAATAACAGAAAACAAAAATATGGCGTCTGCAAAAGTTTGGGCACCCTGCAGAGTTAATATCTTGTACTGCCCCCTTTGGTAATTATCACAGCTTGTAAATGCTTTTTGTAGCCAGCCAAGAGTCTTTCAATTCTTGTTTGAGGTATCTTTGCCCATTCTTCCTTACAAAAGTCTTCCAGTTCTTTGAGATTTCTGGGCTATCTGTCACACACTGCTCTTTTAAGGTCTATCCATAGATTTTCAATTATGTTGAGGTCAGGAGATTGAGATTGTGAAGGCCATGGCAAAACCTTCAGTTTACGCCTCTTGATGTAATCCCCCGTGGATTTCGAGGTGTGTTTAGGATCATTGTCAATTTGTAGAAGCCATCCTCTCTTTAACTTCAGCTTTTTCACAGATCATCAAGTTAGCATCCAAAATTTGCTGAAATTTTATTGAATCCATTTTTCCTTCTACTCATGAGATGTTCCCTGTGCCAGTGGCTGCAATACAACCCCAAAACATGATTGATCCACCTCCATGCTTAACAGTTGGACAGAGGTTCTTTTCATTAAATTCTGTTCCCCTTCTTCTCCAAACATACCTTTGCTCTTTCCGGCCAAAAGGTAAAATTTTCACCTCATCGGTCCACAGAACTTGTTTCCAAAATGCATCAGGCTTGTCTATATGTTCATTTGCAAAGTTCAAATGCTGATTTTTTTTGGTGAGGACGTAGAAGAAGTTTTTTTCTAATGACTCTTCCATGAAGACCATATTTGTACAAGTATCTCTTTATAGTGGAATAGTGTACCACAACTCCAGTGTCTGCCAGATGTTTCTGGAGGGATTGTGCAGTCAAACGTGGGTTTTGAATTTTTTTTTTTTTATTACATTTTTTATTTAGGAAAATATTACAATACTCATTTTCGCATATTAAAAGTAAGAGTCATAAAAACTTTTTTTTGCTTCTCTTTTTCTCCCCCTCCCCCCCACTTACCTTCCTGTGTCGACCAACTGGAGGAAAAAAAAAAATAAGATGTTTTTGTTTTCCACAATTTCCATTTCTGTTGCCATCTTTGATGTTGCTTTTGAGATTTTCTGCATTTATTTCCTCAAATTTGCTAACCTTTTCAATCTCTGTTGTCCATTCTATCAGTGACGGTGACTCTCTTGCCATCCATTTTCTCATGATTATCAGTCTCCCAAGTATTAGAATATTCTTAAGTAAGTTTCTTTTATTTTCCTGTACTAAAGGCAGGAAATAGGAAAATTTCTGGTCGCCATGTCAGTTCTATTCCTAACCTCTCTTTTATCTGTGATCGTATTTTATCCCAAAAATCCTGCACCTTCTCGCAGAACCACACCAAGTGTAGTAAGTCTGCTCCTTCTCTCCTGCATTTTGGGCATCTGTCCTTTTCTAATAAACCATAACTGTGTAGCTTTTTAGGGGTGTAAAACAATCTATGGAGCAACATAGTCTAAGTTTTTCATTATCGGACATATTAATTGTACTTTCGAATATTGTCTTCCATGTTACATCATATAGATCTTTTATATCTTTATTCCATTCTTTTTTGCTACAAAATATTGTCTTTCCCCATTTTTCCTTTGATATTATTTTGCATATTGTTGAGATCCTCATCTTACTTTGTATATCTAATAACACTATCAAGTCATGATCTTGTACTTTCAACCTCTCTTTTTCTTTCGTGTACTTTGTAGCTTGTTCAATTTGCATATATCTAAATTTTTTGTGTACCACACTCTTTTTGTAATTCTTCTAACTTAATTAAACCCCCACCGTGAAAGAACTGATAAATATATGTTTAGTTTATACTTAAATTTCAAGTGATCATGCAATGTGTTACCATACCCCCCTGTAAGTTGTGATATTTGAGAGGCTAAATAATATGGGGGAGATTTATCAAAACTTGTGCAGAGGAAAACTTGCCCAGTTGCCCATAGCAACCAATCAGATTGCTTCTTTCATTTTTCACTGGCCTTCATAAAAAATGAAAGAATCAAGCTGATTGGTTGTTATGGGCAACTGGGCAAGTTTTCCTCTGCACAGGTTTTGATAAATCTCCCCCTATGTCCTGAAATTTGGCATCCCCATACCTCCCTCCTTTTTGGGGATCGTTAGTACCTCATATTTAATTCTTGCTTTCTTTTTCCCCCAAATTAATGTGTTTAACAGGCTTTCTATTTTCTTGAACCATATCTCTCCTATCAATACTGGGGATGCTGTCAAAAAATATAGTAATTGCGGAAGCACCACCACTTTTACCAGGGCCAAACGATCTATCATCCCCAGAGGCAATCTTAGCCAGATTTCTATCTTTTTCCTTATTTTTTTCTAGTACCGGGACTTTGTTTATTTTAATATAGTCTAAAATTCTACTACTTATCCCTATACCTAGATATAAAATTTTTCCTCGGTTAGATATTGTTTTTAGTTCCCCGAAGTCTCCTTCCTTTTTTTTGTCCAATAACATCAGTGAAGATTTGCTCCAATTTATTGATAACCCTGATATAACCCTGTCCAAATTTTTGTATCTGTTCCATCACTATAGCTAGATGTATCTGTGGATCCCTTATAAAAAGTAACAGATCGTCCGCATATAATGCTATTTTATCTGTTCTTCCCCTTAAACCAAATCCCGAAAATTCAGTTTTTTCCCTAACATAAACTGCGAGAGGTTCTATAAATAATAAAAATAAGAAAGGAGATAGGGGACAACCCTGTCGGGTGCCTCTTGTCAGAGAAAATTGCTCTGTAATCCTGTCGTTAATTTTGATTCTTGCCCTGGGGTCCTGATATAACATTTTAACTAGCTTGATATATTTATCGCTCAGTCCAAAATGTTCCATTACTTTCCATAGGAAGGCCCACTCCACCCTGTCAAACGCTTTTTCCGCTTCTAATGACAGGATGGAGCGGGCCCCTCCCTCTTTCTGTTGGATGGCCAAAAAGACCCTCTTTACATTATCTAATCCGTTTCTGTTTTTCATAAAGCCTACCTGATCCTGACCTATCAGGTCATCCATTGCCCCTTTGATTCTTAATGTCAATAATTTTGAAAATATTTTTGTGTCTTTGTTTATTAGGGAGATGGGCCTATAAGAGCCCACCTCCCCATTATCCTTATCCTTTTTAGGGACCATTACTAACAGGGCCTCCCACATCGATTGTGGAAGATTCCCCTTTCTACAGGATTCATTAATGACCTCTGTCAATTTGCTAATTATAGTCTGTCCCAGTTTCCTATAAACCTCAAAGGGAAATCCGTCAGGCCCCGGAGAGGTATTACCAGAAAAAGACTTTAGTGCGTTTTCTATCTCTAGGGTTGTGATGTTCCTTTCTAAACCCTCCCTTTGCATCACACTAATCTTAGGTAGCCTAATTTTCCCCAAAAACTCCTCCATCTCATCTTCCTGTTTTTTTTTTTTTTTTTTAGATCTGACCTATATAACTTACCAAAGTATTCCACAAAGACATCTTCTATTTCATCAGCCTTCTCTTTGGGTATCCCATCTTGGTTCTTTATGACTTTTATAAAATTACTCTTCTTTTGGTTTTTAATAATTTGTCCCAGTAATTTACTGGGTTGGCCCCTTCGTAATATTGCCTCTGTTTGTGGAAGAATAGTCTATGTTGGATTTTTTCTTCTATGTATTTTTTTTTTGTTCTCTTTTTTTTCCCTTCTAACTCTTGCAGTTTTTGGGTATTGGGATTTAAAGATAATTCCTCCGCTATTAGCTCTATTTCTTTTTCTATTCTTTTTCTCTAAAGCTTTTCTTTTTACGTGTAATTTCTCTATAGAGGATACCCCTGATATAGCCCTTTAGGGTGTCCCAGACCACCCCCAAGTCAGCAGTCCCCTTGTTTATCGTCCAAAACTCATCTATTTCCGCTCTGATCTTATCGTAATCTTCTAATATATCCAGCCAATGTGGGTTAATTTTATATATCCCACTTCTCTTATTCTCCCCTTCTGCTCCTATTATCAGTTGCATTATTACATGATCTGAAATGGCCTTATTTTCGTATTTTAATTTCCTTACTTGTGTCAGTGCTGATTCGTTGCATAATGTTAAGTCGACCCTTGATGCAGCTCTGTAGGATGTGCTCATACAAGAATATACTTTTTTTTCACCGTAAAGTAACCTCCAAACATCTTTCCATCCTACCTCTTCAATAAATTTGCCTAACGGTGAGGACCAATTACTACCTTGTTTGTTACTTTTCTCAGATATTTTATCCATTCTTAAATCTAGAACACAATTAAAATCTCCGCATATATACAGATCAAATGGTTCTTTATTATACTGAAAAGCAACAAGTGCTGTCAACACCTGACTATTGAAAGGGGGAGGAATATATACGAAGGCGAGAATCACTCGCCTCCCTTCCAGCTTCCCGTAGAGGAAAATATATCAACCTTTTCTATCTATTTCTTTAGAGTATATTTCGCAGTCTATTCCTGTGTGTATTAGGACCAATACCCCTGGTGAATATGTTGACCCAAAAGAATGGTATTCAATTGCTGCCCACTTTTTATGTACCAGCCCCGCCTGTTCTATCAATAAGTGTGTTTCAATAAGGCATACTATAGACATACTATAGCGGGGAGATGTGTAAGTATGTTATCAAAGATGGCACATCTTTTGATTTTTTCTTTTAAACCTCTAATATTCCATGTTATTATTTTTACTGTCATTTAGAAAGAAAGAAGTAAAAAAAAAAAAAAAGAACCCCCCTCCAGTTGGTCGGCACCCCTCCCTCCCCCTCCCCCTACCTGTCTCTACAAACATTCTTCGAGACTCTCTCCTAAGTGCCCATTTCCTCCCGGGCGTATGCCCCCCCCCCCTTAATTCTAATATCAACAATTTTATATTTATTTATTTAAACATCCACTTACGTTTGTGTTCTTCTTCCTATCTCCGAGGGATATTATGGAGCCCTTTCTATGCACCCTACTGCAGTGTATTAGATCCACCAGATGGTATGTGGATCTGAAACAGTGAGGTGCAAATTCTTAGGTTCTGCGGTTACTGCTTTGTATAATAATATACAGAATATAATTTAATTTACGGTTTCCGCACCGGTTGGGGAATACAGGATAAGCAGCCTTCTTTCTCTTTTCTTTGCTCTTCCTTCTCCTACCCCCTTAGTGTCCTCTGATAATCAAAAAACGCAAACGGATTGGCCACTACTTTTCACCATTATTATTTTCTATATCAACCTGTATTGTTTAAATGTGTAAAATATTCTTAGTGATAGTGTTAAATTAATAATAATAAAAAAAAAAATAATACTACCCCTTTCTAACCCTTCCAAGCTATCCCTCACCTGTTAAAGAAGGTGGCATACTATCAAGAAAGGAGGCCAGCCATTTTTTATGGGTTCCTATTCATATAATAGTTAGTGTTGCTTGCGAATATTCGCAATGCAAATTTTATTCGTGAATATCGCATATTCGCGAATTCGCGAATATTCGCGAATATAGCACTATATATTCGTAATTACGAATATTCGTTTTCTTTTTCACAGTATACATCACAGTGATCATCCCTCTCTGCTTCCAGCTTGTGTGGTGTAAAGAAGGCTCTAATACTACTGTGTGAGACAGGCGTGCGAATTTTCGCATATGCGAATTTTTGCTTATTCTAATTTTTGTATATGCTAATTTTCGTATATGCTAATTTTCGCATATGCGAATTCTCGCACATGCGAAAATAAAACGTGAATATTACGAATATGCGAATTTAGCAAATATATGACGAATATTCGTCCATTTATTTGCAAAATATCGCAAATTCGAATATGGCCTATGCCGCTCAACACTAATAATTACACATTTTCTTTATTCTGTAGGTCCATACGGTTAAAATGATACCCTACTTATATAGGTTTGATTTTGTCTCACTTCTGGTAAAAAACATAACTACATGCACGAAAATTTATACGTTTAAAATTGTCATTTTCTGACCCCTAAAACTTTTTTATTTTTCCACGTATGGGACAGTATGAGGGCTAATTTTTTGCACAGTGATCTGAAGTTTTTAGCGGTACCATCTTTGTATTGATCAGACTTTTTGATCGCTTTTTATTCATTTTTTCATTATATAAAAAGTGACCAAAAATATGCTATTTTGGACTTTGGATTTTTTTGCGTGTACGCCATTGACCGTGTGGTTTAATCAATGATATGTTTTTATAGTTCGGACATTTACGCATAGGGCGATACCACATATGTTTATTTTTATTATGGTTACATATTATTTATATGGAATTTGGGAAAAGGGGGGTGATTTAATAAGGAAGGGGTTAATGGGTGTTTTTTAAAACTTTTTATTCAACTTTTTTATTTATTTTTTTTACACTTTTAGTCCCCTTAGGGGACTTTTAGGCGGAATCATTAGATTTCTCATACAGATCAATGTGGTTTCATAGAACCACATTGATCTGTGGGCTCTGCGCTTGATTGATAAAGCTGGTCCTGCCAGGCTTTATCATTCTCAGAGCCACAGCAGCCACAGGAGGAGAGGTAAGCCCTCCGGCTACCTCAGCATTTGATTGCCCCCCCCTACAGTGTCCATTTTAGGACAGCATCATCTGTCAGCCGTACCTCGCTCATCCTTCAGCCAAAACGGCGTCCCGGCTCCTCCCTCAGACAAATCGCTGTCAGTTTTCAGCCGAACCTCCCTCATCCTTCAGTGAAAACTGCATCCCGTCTCCTCCCTCCTCCGAAACTGCGTCCCGCCTCCTCCCTCCTCCATCAGACGTCAGGCAAAACCTTTGTCAACCTAAACTCTCTCATGCCTCAGACGAAAATGAAAGTGCTGAGTCAGCAGAGCTTCGGCAGACCTGCTAGCACAGACAGTGTGTGATTGGCTGCCAGCAAAGATACTGTGATTGGTTGATGGGAGCGTAGGTGTGTGCAGTCCGGCTCCACTGTTTAGACACACTTCTTTACAAACCCTAATCCTCCCATGTACCCAGCTTTTCCCGATTCCTGCAAAACAAACCTACACTCTCAGCTTTTCCCCTATTCCTGCAAAACCTACAGCTATGTACTCTGCTTTTCCCGATTCCTGAAAAACCTAGTTATGTACTCAGCTTTTCCCGATTCCTGCCAAACCTACAGTTATGTACTCAGCTTTTCCCGATTCCTGCAAAACCTACAGTTATGTACTCAGCTGTAGGTTTTTCAGGAATTGGGAAAAGCTGAGTACATAACTGTAGGTTTCGCAGGAATCGGGAAAAGCTGAGTACATAGCTTTTCCCGATTCCTGAAAAACCTGCAGCTATGTACTCTGCTTTTCCCGATTCCTGAAAAACCTACAGTTATGTACTCAGCTTTTCCTGATTCCTGCAAAACCTACAGTTATGTACTCAGCTTTTCCGGATTCCTGAAAAACCTACAGTTATCTACTCAGCTTTTAACAATTCCTGATAAACCTACAGCTGACTACATAACTGTAGGTTTTGCAGGAATAGGGGAAAAGCTGAGAGCACAGGTTTGTTTTGCAGGAATCGGGAAAAGCTGGGTACATTAGATAGTTAGGGTTTGTAAAGAAGTGTGGTAAACATCGTGCAGGAGAGCAGTTTTGGACACTTCTGTCATCCACATTTTGCATCCACAAACAGTGGAGCAGGACTGCACACACCTACGCTCCCATCAACCAATCACAGTATCTTTGCTGCCAGC
Organism: Hyla sarda; assembly: GCF_029499605.1. Lineage (NCBI taxonomy): Eukaryota > Metazoa > Chordata > Amphibia > Anura > Hylidae > Hyla > Hyla sarda. The sequence continues at coordinate 227,773,044 of NC_079194.1, read as the reverse complement.
CAATCACAAACTGTCTGTGCTAGCAGGTCTGCCGAAGCTCTGCTGACTCAGCACTTTCATTTTCATCTGAGGTATGACAGACTTAAGGATGACAAAGGTTTTGAATGACGCCTGACAGAGGAGGGAGGAGGCGGGACGCAGTTTTGGCTGAAGGATGAGCGAGCTACAGCTTGACGGCTGATGCTGTCCTAAAATGGACACCGTACCCCCCCCCCCCCCCCTGCGATCGTGCTGCAGGGGGGCGATCCACCCCGCTGGACCCCCAGGGATGATTTAAATGTCCCTTTAGACGCCGCTGTCAACTTTGACAGCTGCGATCTAAAGGGTTAATAGCCGGCTGCGGCAATCGCCACATGTCGGCTATTAACGCCGGTCCCCAGCTACAGGAATCAGCTGGGGGCTGGCCGGTATGACATGGGCTCGAGTCGGGAGCCCGCGCCATGCAACGGTTGCCATCTCAGGACGAGCCGGCTCGTCCTTAGACGACAACCAGTTAAACAAGCACCTCTCAAAAACTGAAACATTGCGCTGGTTGATTAAAAAAATAGGCATCTACTCATCGGCTTCCGTAGGATCCATGGAACCTGCCGCATGTCATCGCCGCCGGGCATTGCCGCAGAGGGTAAGTGACCTCCGGCGCCGGTCACCAATGGTTCCCCTGCTCTGCCCGGACAACAGTGGGTGGGCAGAGCGGGGGGAAGGGGGGGGGGTTTGGGGAGGATGACCGAATGTTAACCCCCCCGGCCCCCGATCTGCTATTGGTCGATTGCTTCTGATCAACCAATAGCAGGGATAGGAGGGTGGCACCCCTAACTCCTATCCCTTCAGGGGGACTGGGGGTGTCTTGGACACCCCCAATCCCCCTTATTTTTAGGGTCACCGGTTTAGCAGAGACCTGTATGACCCGGAATTGCCGCAAATTGCTGGTGTGAATTCACCGGCGATTTGCGGCAATCAACGACATGGGGGGGTCTCAGGACCCCCCTGGGCATTGGCACGGGATGCCTGCAGATAAATATCAGCAGTCATCCCGGTCCGGTCCTTGCCCGGCGCGCGGGGGTGACGGAAATTCTCGCGGGCATTCAGGTATGCCCTTGGTCCTTAAGTACCAGGGAGCATGGGCGTACCCATACGCCTGTGGTCTTTAAGGGGTTAATCTTCTCCCTTTGTGCTGTGTGCTGAGCTCCTGTGTGTGAGGGAGAAATCTTCACCAATCAGAGCTCAGCTGGCAGATGGAAGGGGCGGGGTTAGCGCTCGCCTCTCCATCTCTACATATTACAGCCCAGGAGGCTTAGATAAATACCAGCCATTGAATTGCGGGTATTTTTAGGGTGCGTTCACATGGAGTAAATGAAGAGTAATTCACGCTGAAAAATTTATGGGCGAAAAAAAAAATTGCGGGAAATTCGCACGCAATTTGCACGGAATTGCGTGCAAAATTGCGCACGGACATGAGGGAGAAAGAAGTGAAGGGTTTTTCAGCCATTTCTGCGCAAATTGTGCGCGAATTTCGCGCAAATTGCACACGAATTGCCCGCGAATTCCGCGAGAAAACGATATCAGGCAGAATTTTTTTTTATCATTGACTTCAATTGATTTCTGCTAGCGGACTCCGCATGAAGAATGAACACGTTCTTTCTTCAAGCGGAACGGAATTCAGCGTTGGAATTCTGCTAGCAGAATTTCCGCAGTGTGAACAGGACAGCAGAAATAACATTAAAGTCAATGGGCAGAGGGGATGTGCATTAGTTTGTAGCGGAGAATTCAAGAGGAATTCTAATATTAAAAATACTGGCAGGGTGTCTAAAATACCAGCTGTGCTGGTAAAATAGCAGCCAGGTGGGAACCCTAAGTGTGTGACATGGTTGTAATAATTATTGGGGAGATTTATCAAAACCCGTGCAGGGTAAAAGTTGATCAGTTGCCCATAGCAACCAATCAGATTGCTTCTTTCATTCTTAACAAGACCTCTGAAAACTAGAAGAAGTGATCGGATTGGTTGCTATGGGCAACTGGTCATCTTTTCCTCTCCACAGGTTTTGATCCCTGATTGTCTTCATATATAGGATGAGAATCTTCTGACACAGTGAGTAGCCAACCATTTCTGGGCATAAGACATCAGAACTTGCTGGGTGCCCTACGGTTGCCTGGACAACTGTACCCCCCAGCATCAGCCGCCTCTCCCCTCATCACATGGTACAGATCGGGCAGCAGTTTTGGACACTTCTGTCATCCACATTTTGCTAACACTATTTTTCACACAGAGAAATAAAATAAATGAGTCAAACAAGTCAAAGAACAGTTTAAACAAAGGGGAACTTTATTAATTATTTAGTAAAATGTTTGTGTAGGGATTTTATGTAACCTCCATCACTCACAAAGAGCGGACAGTAACTAACTCAGGACAGGAAAAACCTCCAGAGGGGAGGAAACCTGTAGGGAATCCATGGCTACTGTACTGCCCTTCCTCTGGGCATACTAAAGGAGGTTACCTCTAGAATTTGGGCCAATGTGTCCGTGTATGTGCTGCCCCACAGCCTGGAAAGTGTGCATCTAAGATAGGAAAAGAAAAGAGAGATTAGTTACATGTTTATTATAGAAATGCACATGGAACTGCACTAAAGACCAAAAAGATGTGATACTTACCAGTCACAGGCGGGTATGAATGTGTATTCCTAGGTTCCTACAGTTTAGGCCCCTCACTGATGACAAAGGTTATGACATCACATGTGTGACCTCACGGGAGTTCTATTTGAGTAGTGCTGCTTTCTGATTGGCTGAAAATCAAAAAAGCTTTTTAACATATTCTGCATGACTTATCTCAGGGATTTTTGGCAATTTTTATTAAAATGGCTCACTCCCTGTGGGTACATTATATTTGTTTCTCCTAACCAGACACTCAGTATTTGTAATATCATTTGGCGACCATAACAGCCTGGGCCCATAGGTTTCTTACACAGATCACTGCGGCTCTGGCAGGCTCAATGGGGGAGATTCATCAAGACCTGTCCAGAGTAGTGTTGAGCGGTATTGGTCATATTCGAATTCGCGATATTTCGCGAATATATGGACGTATATTCGTCATATATTTGCTAAATTCGCATATTCGTAATATTCGCATTTTATTTTCGCATATGCGAAAAATTTGCGTATGCAAAAATTGGCATATGCGAAAACTAGCATATCAAAAATTACCATAAAGCCAAAATTCGCATATGCGAAAATTAACATATGAAAATTTTTGCATATGTAAATTTTTCGCATATGCGAAAATTCGCTCGACAGTCTCACACAGTAGTATTAGAGCCTTCTTTACACCACACAAGCTGGAAGCAGATGATCACTGTGATGTGTACTGTGAAAAAAAAAACGAATATTCGTAATTACGAATATATAGTGCTATATTCGCGAATATTCACGAATTTGCGAATATGCGATATTCGCGAATAAAATTCGTATTGCGAATATTCGCGAGCAAACCTAGTCCAGAGTAAAAGTTGCAAAGTTGCCCATATCCCATGAAAGGGCCTCTAAAAAAATTAAAGAAGCGATCTGATTGGTTGTTATGAACAACTCAGCAACTTCTCCTCTGGACTGGTTTTGATAAATCTCTCCCAATGGGCAGCGCTGGCTGCTGGGACATCTGACGAGTGACGCCTCTGACGTTGTGGTATGGAGCGGAAGGATATTATTCATCAGACGTCCCGGCAGCCAGCGCTGCTTACTGATTTAAAGTGGTTGTGGCTCCTGCTGCCAGTTCAAGATCAGGCAGCATAGGCCGAGATTGACATACTGCATCAGTGACCCCCTGTGGCTGTCCAGCAGTTGCAAAACTACAACTCCCAGCATGCCCTGATAGCTTTAGGCTGTCAGTGTCAGGGCATACTGGGAGTTGAGGTTTTGCAACAGCTGGACAGACATCTGTTGGAAGGGGGGGAAAAAGATGAAGCAATGTGGGCTTTGAAAAAGGCCACACATAAGCTGTGTTTGAAGGAAAACAGTCACCCGTTCACCCACACTAAACCCGAAACACCGGGTTATGGTGTGGGTGCTGGTCACGTGAGCGCTTGTGCCTACTGAGAGCTCACATGGCCAGTGCCCATGAATATTCAAGTCCAGCCGGCGGGCCGCCTCCAGCACGCAATTCAGTGCAGGAAGAAGCGGACCTTCAGAGGGACGCCGCGCCGGACTACAGGTACGCATATCGGTCAAAGAGCTCGCATTGGTCTCATGTTCACCTGCACTATAACTCTGTGTATTGGGTTTTGTGTGACTGAATGGGTAACAGTTTTCCTTTAATCCCAGTCTAAGCCTAGGAACAGACGCAATTTTTGTTTGAGGTTTTTTTGTAGCCAAAAATAAAAAATAAAAAAACACCTCAAAAAGCTGCCCCCTCATTTTTTTTCTCCCAAGATGCCCTTGTGGTCTGCACAGGGTGTAAAGGTGTGAGGTGTATGGGGCTTTATGTGGTGCAGCACGTCTGGCCCTCGGGTGCTGCCGGGCCTGAGGAAGGGGAGTCTGTCGTTGCCAGCACATCTCCTATGCCGGGTGCGGGCCCTTTAAAAATGACTGCAGGGCCGGAGAGGCTGGGGGCTGCTGGGACAAGACGCACACACGACTTCTCCAAGACCCTGACGTCTTCCTGCCTCCGACCCTGCTATTACATTTCTGACACTGACTATGGCCTCCTCATGATTTATCAGCACCGCGGAGGGAGAGAACTGGCTGCGGAGTGAAGAGAGTGAGGACGGGGAAGGAGGAGGTGAGCTGTGGAGATGGGTGTAAGGGAGGGGTGGGGGTGCGGAGATCTGTGTGAGGAGACCGAGGAGGTGGGTGGAGGGGGAGATGTGTGTGAGCAGATAGGGGACGGGGTGGAGGGCATGAGGGACAGCATGGCTTGGAACATTCCTGGACAGTCCATTAATATTGAGGATTCTTAACATTATCCAGTAAAGTGAAATTGTACAAACATATATATTGTACAGGACATTGTTGCTGCAATCCAGAGGACAGTGTAAGCTGAGATACTAGCTCGGGAAAAGCACCTGAGGTGTAGCTGGGACCAGTGGATCCACATCCCTGTAGCTCATGGTTCTGTATTAGTACAAGGTTCTGCACAAGGACTTAGCAGAACCATCTTATGTTCTCACAGGCACCAGCACAGAGAAACATCATTTAATCCATGGAGGCACATTCTCTTAATAATAACAGGAGGTTACCTGTTAGGTGGTGGTGGGGGGCGCAGAGATGTGTGAGTTAGAGAGTAGCTCCCGTCATCTATATTTTTTTTCTGTCCCTACCTATTGCTAATCTGTGCCTAACCCCCCCCCCCCACCGCCTTTTAAAATGTTTTTCCTACCTTCTAAAGTGTTATATTGCTGTCTACAATCCTGCTCACTGAGGCGGAGCAGGAAGCCGACTTCGGCCCTTACCTCATCTATGCTGCGCTCCTGTGTTTTCCTAACATGGTGCCTTCAGCTGTTTCACAACCACAACTCTCAGCATGCCCTGACAGCTATTGACTGTGAGGGCATGCTGGGAGTTGTAGTTGTGAAACTGGAGGCAGAATGTTAGGAAAACACTCAGGGCAGGTATATGTGGTTTAGCATATAATTTGGCCATAGAATCATCTGAACAACTCCAGACAGTGTCATTCAGGCAATATATGGGTTACTGATGCCGCTGTTGGGTCTGGGTCTTGGAATTTAAATTTGCTCATAGGTAGTACCCGCTATCCAAATCTTTGGTTTACATTTCTTAATTCATCTTTTAATCTTAGGGATTGTGAAGGCCTAGTGCCTACTCATGCTGCTGGCAACTCCGGGCTGTGCCATTCATCCACTATAGGGTGTCCTCATGCTGCCAACACCTCCACGCTGTGCCATTCAGCCACTGTATGGTCTCCTCATGCTGCCAACACCTCCATGCTGTGTCATTCATCTACTATATGGTCTCCTCATGCTGCCAACACCTCCATGTTGTGTCATTCAGTCACTATATGGTCTCCTCATGCTGCCAACACCTCCACGCTGTGTCATTCCGCCACTATATGGTCTCCTCATGCTGACAACATGTCCATGCTGTGTCATTCAGCCACTATATGGTCTCCTCATGCTGCCAACACCTCCACGCTGTGTCATTCAGCCACTATATGGTCTCCTCATGCTGCCAACACCTCCACGCTGTGTCATTCAGCCACTATATGGTCTCCTCATGCTGACAACATGTCCATGCTGTGTCATTCAGCCACTATATGGTCTCCTCATGCTGCCAACACCTCCACGCTGTGTCATTCAGCCACTATATGGTCTCCTCATGCTGCCAACACCTCCACGCTGTGCCATTCAGCCACTATATGGTCTCCTCATGCTTCAGCCTCATCCAAGCTGTGTCATTCAGCCACTATATGGTGTCCTAATGCTGCCAACACCTCCACGCTGTGCCATTCAGACACTTTATGGTGTCCTCATGCTGCCAACACCTCCACGCTGTGCCATTCAGCCACTATATGGTCTCCTAATGCTGCCAACACCTCCACGCTGTGTCATTCAGCCACTATATGGTTTCCTCATGCTGCCAACACCTCCACGCTGTGCCATTCAGCCACTATATGGTCTCCTAATGCTGCCAACACCTCCACGCTGTGCCATTCAGCCACTATATGGTTTCCTCATGCTGCCAACACCTCCACGCTGTGCCATTCAGCCACTATATGGTTTCCTCATGCTGCCAACACCTCCACACTGTGTCATTCAGTCACTATATGGTCTCCTGACACTGATGCCACCACCAGGCTCTGTCATTGTGCTGCTGTGCGGCAGTGATTCTAAAAGCGAGACCGGTAATCTGCATGTTATTCTGAATAACAGTATTATTTCACTACCCCAGCACACTCCATATGCATTTTAGAATACAGCAAAGTGCTCTATACCCCTATAGAGGATGTATGTAGGCTAGAAATAGCCTTTTTTGATATAGTTTCGCCACGAAAAAATTCGGAAAGAAACAAACTTTATCGGAAAATTCGGTGAATCGGCCGAATCGAATTTTTGAAAGGTTCGCTCATCTCTAGTTGCCATCTCAGGACGAGCCGGCTCGTCCTTAGACGACAACCGGTTAAACAACCACCTCTCAAAAACTGAAAAATTGCGCTGGTTGTTTAAAAAAAAAAAAAAAAAAAAAAAAAGCCTTTTTATCCTGGCTCCTAGATTCAAAACTAAATTTGTTAAAGGAGTACTCTGCTACTTTACTGTGGTGGCCACAGGTGAGGTCCGCAGCCACCGCTACGCTGGGGTTAGCTACTTGGTTCTTGGGGGGTTATGAACCCAGGGTCGGATGATATTAACCCTTAATGTCACGTGACGCCACTGTAGTCTTGATATCTCCCGGGGTACTACAGGTCCGGGGAACTCCGTCTCCCCACAGGCTAGTAAGGAAAGAATTGACTCCACACTAGGTTGCAGTTTAACGGAGGCTTTACTAACTTGAAGATAGGTGGTACAATCTCCACAGCGCTCAACCAAAGTCTCCCAAAGGTTTAACAGACAGTCTTTAGAGGACCACACAGCTTGCAGTGGCTGGACTTGATATTGCATATATGCTTGGCTCTTACGGCTGGACTAGTAGTTTTAGGTCTGCGCTATATTAGGCTTGAGATTAAAGTCACTTACTGAAGGGTCGGTAGATCTGTGGCTTTTCGCCAGAAGATAATGAATTGTCCTTTAGGAATTCACTGATCAAGGCTGAAGTAAAGGCTTGCTATTAGTTGGAGTTACTTCATGCTTTTCTTATCTCCCTCTCATCTTTGCTCTCACTCCTCTGCGGATTCTCTCTGCTACTCCGGAGCTTCACGTCCTCTGAACTTGCTCGGACCTCCACTCTGCACTCTGAACTCCACACCACTCTGAACTGAATGAACTGCTTTACTCCTCTACTCCTCCACACCTACTCTACACAGGAAATGCCACCCCTTATAAGGGCAGGCTAAACTAAAGCCCATTGGCCAGGCAGCTGTGGATCATAGAGTTGTCTGTATCCCCTTTAGGATTTACAATAAAGTTACATACAAGTAATAACATAATATAACATCATACACAAAAGTTTAGTCTAGCCCTCAGTCCTCCACTCTCACATACCCTGACTAAGCATGAGGTTGCTAGGTAACATACTTAAAGCTACAGACACCTAATAACTGATTGCTAAGTTATAACAGTGCAAATACACATTAGAAATGGTTGAGTCCCTGCAGGGGAGCCCCCAGGACACTGGAGGTCTCAATCTGACAGGGCCTAAAATACCTTGACACAATGTACCTGTACTGGGACACCACATTACTCCTTATCCCCTTTCCACAGGACAGGGGATAAGTGTCTGATCTCGAGGGGACCCTGCACAGTGCCCTGGCTCCCTTTGCACATGCAGCAGGGTTATTTACAGTGCTCGTGTATCTCTGGCTCTTCCATAGAGATGAATGTGCTAGGAAAGCGCCATGCAGGAAATTGTGATGGACACTGATGACAAAGGTACTTACTTACCTTGTCCCCAGTGGCTTAGCTATAGAGGTTGCAAGGGTCGCAATTGCGACTGGGCCTCACAACCAGGTACGCCCTTGGTCCTTAAGTACCAGTGAGCATCAAACTTTAATGAAAATTTGTCAAAACACCTGTGGGGTGTTAAGGCTCACTATACCCCTTGTTACATTCCGTGAGGGGTGTAGTTTCCAAAATAGGGTCACACGTGGGTATTTATTTTTTTGCGTTTATGTCAGAACCGCTGTAAAATCAGCCACCCCTGTGCATATCACCAATTTAGGCCTCAAATGTACATGGCGCTCTCTCACTCCTGAGCCTTGTTTTGCGTCCGCAGAGTATTTTACGCCCACATATGGGGTATTTCCGTACTCAGGAGAAATTGCGTTACAAATTTTGGTGGTCTTTTTTTCCTTTTACCGCTTGTAAAAATAAAAGTATGAGGCAACACCAACATGTTTGTGTAAAAATTTGAATTTTTTACACTAACAGGCTGGTGTAGACCCCAACTTTTCCTTTTCATAAGGGGTAATAGGAGAAATAGCAATTTCTCCCGAGTACGGAAATACCCCATGTGGCCCTAAACTATTTCCTTGAAATACGACAGGGCTCCAAAGTGAGAGAGCGCCATGAGCATTTGAGGATTGCATAGGGGTGGACATAGGGGTATTCTACGCCAGTGATTCCCAAACAGGGTGCCTCCAGCTGTTGCTAAACTCCCAGCATGCCTGGACAGTCAGTCCGGAAATGCTGGGAGTTGTTGTTTTGCAACAGCTCGAGGCTCCATTTTGGAAACACTGCCTTACGAAACGTTTTTCCTTTTTATTGGTGGGGACAGTGTAAGGGGGTGTATATGTAGTGTTTACCCTTTATTATGTGTTAGTGTAGTGTAGTGCAGTGTTTTTAGGGTACATTCGCACTGGTGGGGCAAACCTCCAGCTGTTGTAAAACTACAACTCCCAGCATGCACTGACAGACTGTGCATGCTGGGAGTTGTACTTTTGCAACAGCTGGAGGCACACTGGTTGGAAAGCCTTCAGTTAGGTTCTGTTACCTAAATACAATATATATGTGTATATTTGTGTATATTACACATATATGTTACAGTACGCGCTTATGCTTGAAATTGTGGATACACCTACCTGGCTAAAAGAAGAAGATCAAACTGTAAGTGTGGTATAATTGTTTGCAGGGTTATTCTTTAAGTCTTTAAGTTGTTCTTTAGGGTGCACTGAAAAAATGTGGGATATATATATATATATATATTTATTATTTATTAACCGTATTGTGTATATATTAATAAATAAATGATACAGTACTGAATGTACCTGTAGGTATGCTTATTTATATGGGTTCCAGCGTGTTCCAGGAATTTAGCTGTATTAGTATATTATTGGTGGTGAAATCCTGTTGTTTGACTGGTGGCACTACAAGTCAAAGAATGTCCATTTAGATACGAGCAGATCTAACTGAGACGTACAGGATAGATGTCTAGTTCACTTATAAACATATACCTATGGATGTGCGCAGAATATTGGACTTATAGTGCAATCACTTTAAAGATTTTACTTGCGTTTTGCTTGCGTTTTTGTGTGATTGTTTTTCTTGGTGGTGATGCACTTCCTCTTGTTCTGAGATGTTGTGGAGAGTGCATATCCTTTTACCGAAGATCCTAGTTGGGGATTGCGGGAGTACGCCTCGGCCGGTGGCGTTCTCTACCGTGGTAGCCCCGGTTCGCGGTTTGCTGGAGACTGATGTCGTGATGTCACTACGGTACAGGATTGGATCCAAGATACCTCCAACGCGTTTCAGAAGCACGGCTTCCTTCGTCAGGGAGATGTTACCTAACTCAGTATTTTCCAACCAGTGTGCTTCCAGCTGTTGCAAAACTACAACTGCCAGCATGTACTGATCGCCGAAGGGCATGCTGGGGGATGTAGTTATGCAACAGCTGGAGGTATGCAACTACAACTCCCAGCATGCCGAGACAGCTGTTTGCTCTTTGGGCATGCTGAGATTTGCAGTTTTGCAACATCTGGAGGGCTACAGTTTAGAGACCACTGCACAGTAATCTCCAAACTGTGGCCCTCCAGATGTTGCAAAACTACAAATTCCAGCATGCCCAGACAGCAAACTGCTGTGTGGGCATGCTGGGAGTTGTAGTTTTGCAAGATCTAGAGGGCCACAGTTTAGAGACCACTGCACAGTGATCTCCAAACTGTAGCCCTCAAGCTGTTGCAAAACTACAAATCCCAACATGCCCAAACAGCAAACAGCTGTCTGGGCATGCTGGGAGTTGTAGTTTTGCAACATCTGGAGGGCTACAGTTTAGAGACAACTGTATAGTGGTCTCAAACTGTAGCCCTCCAGATGTTGCTAGGCAACTACTCACCAGCTTCCTTAGGATCCATTGAGCCTGCCGCATGTCATCGCCGCTGCCGAGGATCGACGCCGGGCATTGCCGCTGAGGGTAAGTGACCTCCGGCGCCGGTCACCAACGGTTCCCCTGCTCTTCCGGGACAACAGTGGGTGGGTCTCAGGACCTCCCTGGGCATTGGCACGGGATGCCTGCAGATAAATATCAGCAGTCATTCTGGTCCGATCCTTGCCCGGCGCGGCGCGCGGGGTTGACGGAAATTCCCACAGGCGTACAGGTACGCCCTTGGTCCTTAAGTACCAGGAAGCATGGGTGTACCCATACGCCTGTGGTCTTTAAGGGGTTAATCTTCTCCCTTTGTGCTGTGTGCTGAGCTCCTGTGTGTGAGGGAGAAATCTTCACCAATCAGAGCTCAGCTGGCAGAGGGAAGGGGCGGGGTTAGCTCTCGCCTCTCCATCTCTACATATCACAGCACAGGAGGCTTAGATAAATACCAGCCATTGAATTGCGGGTATTTTAATATTAAAAATACTGTCAGGGTGTCTAAAATACCAGCTGTGCTGGGAAAATAGCAGCCAGGTGGCAACCCTAAGTGTGTGACATGGTTGTAATAATTATTGGAGAGATTTATCAAAACCCGTGCAGGGTAAAAGTTGATCAGTTGCCCATAGCAACCAATCAGATTGCTTCTTTCATTCTTAACAAGACCTCTGAAAACTAGAAGAAGTGATCTGATTGGTTGCTATGGGCAACTGGTCATCTTTTCCTCTCCACAGGTTTTGGTCCCTGATTGACTTCATATATAGGATGAGAATCTTCTGACACAGTGAGTAGCCAACCATTTCTGGGCATAAGACATCAGAACTTGCTGGGTGCCCTACGGTTGCCTGGACAACTGTACCCCCCAGCATCAGCCGCCTCTCCCCTCATCACATGGTACAGATCGGGCAGCAGTTTTGGACACTTCTGTCATCCACATTTTGCTAACACTATTTTTCACACAGAGAAATAAAATAAATGAGTCAAACAAGTCAAAGAACAGTTTAAACAAAGGGGAACTTTATTAATTATTTAGTAAAATGTTTGTGTAGGGATTTTATGTAACCTCCATCACTCACAAAGAGCGGACAGTAACTAACTCAGGACAGGAAAAACCTCCAGAGGGGAGGAAACCTGTAGGGAATCCATGGCTACTGTACTGCCCTTCCTCTGGGCATACTAAAGGAGGTTACCTCTAGAATTTGGGCCAATGTGTCCGTGTATGTGCTGCCCCACAGCCTGGAAAGTGTGCATCTAAGATAGGAAAAGAAAAGAGAGATTAGTTACATGTTTATTATAGAAATGCACATGAAACCGCACTAAAGACCAAAAAGATGTGATACTTACCAGTCACAGGCGGGTATGAATGTGTATTCCTAGGTTCCTACAGTTTAGGCCCCTCACTGATGACAAAGGTTATGACATCACATGTGTGACCTCACGGGAGTTCTATTTGAGTAGTGCTGCTTTCTGATTGGCTGAAAATCCAAAAAGCTTTTTAATATATTCTGCATGACTTATCTCAGGGATTTTTGGCAATTTTTATAAAAATGGCTCACTCCCTGTGGGTACATTATATTTGTTTCTCCTAACCAGACACTCAGTATTTGTAATATCATTTGGCGACCCTAACAGCCTGGGCCCATAGGTTTCTTACACAGATCACTGCGGCTCTGGCAGGCTCAATGGGGGAGATTCATCACTAGTGTTGCTCGCGAATATTCGCAATGCGAATTTTATTCGGGAATTCGCGAATATTCGCGAATACAGCACTATATATTCGTAATTACGAATATTCTTTTTTTTTTTTCCACAGTACACATCACAGTGATCATCCCTCTCTGCTTCCAGCTTGTGTGGTGTAAAGAAGGCTCTAATACTACTGTGTGAGACTGGCGTGCAAATTTCCGCATATGCAAATTTTTCGCATATGCAAATTTTCGCATATGCAAATGTTCGCATGCACGAATTTTCCGATATGCGAAAATAAACCGCGAATATTACGAATATGCGAATTTAGCGAACATATGATGAATTTTCGGCCATATACTCGTGAAATATCGCGAATTCGAATATGGCCTATGCCGCTCAACACTAAAAGACTAGTTAACAACGTAGAGACAGCACCGGCACAGCTGCAGCAATCCCCTAATGTTCTATGAGCTCTAACACGACCAAGTGCTGGCAATGCAAAGAGTAGTGAGGTAATGCCGTCCGTACCGACCCGGGTGCTCAATCCTTTTATGAATGTACAATATACAGGAGTCTGAAGAAATGCCCAGAAGGGGCGTGAAACATTTGTCACTACCTGTCTGCACTGGTCAGGCGTCCCACGCCGATGATCGCACGCCGCACCTGAAATAAAGAAGTTTGCTGTCACCCCGACAAAAACGTGAGTGCCTCCTTATACTTTTGGTCTTCTTGGACTAAAAGACTAGTGTTGCTCGCGGATATTCACAATGCAAATTTTATTCGCGAATATCGCATATTTGCGAATTCGCAAATATTCGCGAATATAGCACTAAATATTCGTAATTACGAATATAGTTTTTTTTTTTATCAGTACACATCACAGTGATCATCACTCTCTGCTTCCAGCTTGTGTGGTCTAAAGAAGGCTCTAATACTACTGTGTGAGACTGGCGTACGAATTTTCGCATATGGGAAAATTAGCATATGCTAATTTTCGCACATTTTCGAATTTTCATGTCTGCTAATTTTAGCATATGCAAATTTTCGCATATGCGAATGTTCGCATATGCAAAAATATGACCCGAATATTACGAATATGCGAATTTAGCGAATATATGACGAATATTCGTCCATATATTCGCGAAATATCACGAATTCGAATATGGCCTATGCCGCTCAACACTAATAATAGATTATCTCCGTGGTGTGAATGTGTTTCAAAATTTCAGTGCTTTTATAAATACTACCCCTTTCTAACCCTTCCAAGCTATTGCTCACCTGTTAAAGAAGTTGATGACTTTTCCTGCATAAATTAGTTCCGCTTTCAGGTGCTCCGATGGGCTGGAAAAGGTGGATACAGTCCTAGGAGACTCCTTCCTATGAATGTATCCACCTTTTCCAGCCCACCGGAGCACCTGAAGGCTGAATTAATTTACGCAGGATAAGTCATAAACTGCCGAGCCGAGAAGTTTGTGACGAATCGAATTTACTGTAAGTTCGCTCATCTCTATTTACAATACATGTTTGTCCAGCCGGGGAAGAGGATGTCATACCGTGCTCCCAACGAAATAGGCTATACTGATTGTGGGTCCCATTAATTACTTATGAGTGCACTTAAGATAGAAAGTATATATTATGCAAATAGCGGTGCGCCTGCATATAGTATGCTTACAGTATTGATTAAAAAAATATATGAGGTGTGGCGCAGTACATTCCTAAAGTTTATATCCCATTGTTAGCCATGCGGATGGAGTTTTGTGATTTTGTTCCTTACTTTACTCTGAGGGGAATAGAGAGGTTATTACTTTGCTCATGCTGTCCGCAGAAGTCGGTAACCAGAGTCCTTGCATCTCCTCTCCATATGCGCTTATCTGCTTTTCTACTCTGCGCATTTAGTGCAATATAGCAGGGGTTTTATTCGAGTCCAGCATTAAAGGTGGCGGCTTTCCCCACTCGTGCTCCGGCCCTGCGGCGTCATTTTGACCGCCATCACTAGCTGAGCTGGTATGCACGGCGCTACTTAAAATAATTAGCCAGTACCGTGTCTGCTGTCCACATGAAGAAAGCCACCACACTTTTAACAACATTACCCCACCGCTTCATTTAGGTCCACATTAACCAGTTTCATGGAGGTCTATATGTACCAAACATTTACTATATCCAGGACAGCTAGATAGAGGATTGTTTTGAATTGTTTTTCTCACAATCCTGCAAGCTGTTCTGTTTGATATTTTTCTTGGTCTTCCAGATCTTGCTTTAACTTCCACTGTTCCACTGCCATTTCTTAACCCCTTAAGGACTCAGGGTTTTTCCGTTTTTGCACTTTCGTTTTTTCCTCCTTAACTTTTAAAAACCATAACCCTTTCAATTTTCCACCTAAAAATCCATATTATGGCTTATTTTTTGCGTCGCCAATTCTACTTTGCAGTGATATTAGTCATTTTACCCAAAAATGCACGGCGAAAAGAAAAAAAAAATCATTGTGCGACAAAATTGAAAAAAAAAACGCCATTTTGTAACTTTTGGGGGCTTCCGTTTCTACGCAGTGCATATTTCGGTAAAAATTACACCTTATAGTTATTCTGTAGGTCCATACGGTTAAAATGATACCCTACTTATATAGGTTTGATTTTGTCGCACTTCTGGAAAAAATCATAACTACATGCAGGAAAATTTATACGTTTAAAAATGTAATCTTCTGACCCCTATAACTTTTTTATTTTTCCACGGACAGGGCGGTATGAGGACTCATTTTTTGCGCCGTGATCTGAAGTTTTTATCGGTATGATTTTTGTTTTGATCGGACTTTTTGATCACTTTTTATTCATTTTTTTAATGGTATAAAAAGTGACCAAAATACGCTTTTTTGGATTTGGAATTTTTTTGCACGTACGCCATTGACCGTGCGGTTTAATTAATGATATATTTTTATAGTTCGGACATTTACGCACGCGGCGATACCACATATGTTTATTTTTATTTTTTTTACACTGTTTTATTTTTTTTATGGGAAAAGGGGGGTGATTCAAACTTTTATTAGGGAAGGGGTTAAATGACCTTTATTAACACTTTTTTTTTAAATTTTTTTTTGCAGTGTTATAGGTCCCATAGGGACCTATAACACTGCACACACTGATCTTCTATGCTGATCGCTGGCGTGTATTAACACGCCTGTGATCAGCATTATCGGCACTTGACTGCTCCTGCCTGGATCTCAGGCACGGAGCAGTCATTTGTCGATCGGACACCGAGGAGGCAGGTAAGGGCCCTCCCGGTGTCCGATCAGCTGTTCGGGACGCCGCGATTTCACCGCGGCGGTCCCGAACAGCCCGACTGAGCAGCCGGGATACTTTCAGTTTCACTTTAGAAGCGGCGGTCAGCTTTGACCACCGCTTCTAAAGGGTTAATACCGCACATCGCCACGATCGGCGATGTGTGGTATTAGCCGCGGGTCCCGGGCGTTGATGAGCGCCGGGACCGAAGCGATATGATGCAGGATCGCGGCGCGATCCCGCTTCATATTGCGGGAGCCGGCGCAGGACGTAAATATACGTCCTGCGTCGTTAAGGGGTTAATTACATTCCGAACAGAGGATATTGACATCTGAAAACGTTTTGCTATCTTCTTATAGCCTTCTCCAGCTTTGTGAGCTTTCAGATTTCTAGACAACTGCTTAGAAGGACCCATGGTGCTGATTGTTGGGGGCAAGGTTAGATGAGACTGGGCATTTAAAACCTTTGAGATTGACATCACCTGGTCTTCCCAGATGATGATTAAGAACAATCCATGACACTGGCAGGTCTCAGCTTTGCAAAGGGGGCAGTGCATGCTATAAATTCTGCAGGGTGCCCAAACTTTTGCAGACGCCATTTTTTTGTTTTCTGTTATTTTGAAAGTGTAAATGTTGGAAATAAAATCTAACTTTTGTTGACATATTATAAGAATGTCTAATCTGTAATTTGATGCATTTTGGAGAATTTTCCATCTTTCCTTGGCTTCTTTATGCACATTAATACAATTTTTTACCTGGGGTGCCCAAACCTTTGATCCCCACTGTACCTATTATTAAAGGGGTACTACCGTGCTGACAACTTATCCCCTATCTAAAGGATACTGGATAAGTTGCCTGATCGCGCGGGGTCCCGCCGCTGGGGACCCCCACGATCTTGCACGTAGCACCCCGCTCTTAAAAATAAATATAAATATAAAACCGTCACACACAGGTACATACACTATATTATGAACTACACTAACTTTACAGCCCCTGTAGCATAGTTAAATGAAAAATGTCCTGGAATACCCCTTTAACCTGTGACCTTTGCAGCTACTGTGGTCTAGTTAATGATTTTTTTCTCTGCTCTGGCAGAATAGAATAAAAAATAGACTCCATTCTTAAAAAATTATAAAGCCACCAAAAAAAAAATATGTTAATGTTAATTTTTAAACAGGGATTAATGTATGTGGGCAGTCAGGGACCTAAAAATGTAGCCGGCAATAATGTTTAAAAGTAAAAATAATATATTTTTTATACTTAATTTATTACATTCTTTTTATTAGTAATGTATTTTAATATTGTGTTTAATAAAGTGTGTGTGTGCATGTGTGTTTCACTTTTTTCTCTATGTTTTACATTTTTTAGGTAGTACTACTACACCCAGCATGGAACAGACTGTTCCATGATGGAAGCTGTAGTACCTGTACTAATAGACAGATCACAGAAGGTGTCACTCCTTACACCCGATGCGATTGTCTTTTCTGTTGCAGAGATAGAGCTGCTTTCTCCTGCACTAGCATCTCTCTACTATATTCAGGCTGGCCAGTGATGGTTCAGATGGTTCCAGCCAATCACAGCTCTCTGTGGGAAATATGAATAATAGGTATATATATATATATATATATATATATAAGGCATAAAACAAAAATAGAGAAAAAGAAACATAGCCACACATCCACAATTTGTATTTTGATCTACTTTCTTCTCAGCATAAATTAAAACTCTAACAGGTTGTTAGTATACATTTTGATCAAAAAGTAAAAGCCCACTCACCACATCAAGGCCACCTATTTAGAGTGGGTCCCTAACCCAACATTGGCGTAGCACCAGGCGGCGGACACCACCACCACAACACCATGCCCACAGGGGGAGCATTCCAGTGGCCGGCCAGCTCCACTGCTGCCCGACCAAGCCCCTGGCTCTGGGCCACCCCACCCCGCAGACAAAGCATCACAGTAACAATGACCACCGCAGTGCAACAACACCATTGTGAATACCTACCAAGTGCTCCCTGCCAGAGGGCTGGGAGAATACTAGGAGGAAACCCTTATGCAGTCTCCCTCCTGCTAATTAAAAACGCGTAAACCGAATGGTTGGAGCAGAGTGCTGGCTATGAAAGAAGGGACAGACTATAATTGTAAAACAAAAATAGAGAAAAAGAAACACAGCCGCACATCTACAAATTGTATTTTGATCTACTTGCTTCTCAGCATAAGTTAAAACACTAACATGTTGTTAGTATACATTTTGATCAAAAAGTACAAGCCCACTCACCACGTCAAGGAAACCTATTTAGAGGGGGTCCCTAAACCAACAATGGCGTAGCGCCGGGCGGTCACCACCACCACAACACCATGCCCACAGAGGGAGCGACCCAGTGGCCAGGCAGCCCCACTGCTGCCCGACCAAGCCCCTGGCTCCAGGCCACACCACCACACAGACAAAGCATAACAGTAGCAATGACCACCGTCGCAGTGCAACCACACCAATGTGAATACGTACCAATAGCTCCCTGCCAGAGGCCTGGGAAAATGCTAGGAGGAAACCTAGCGGTCATTGTCAGGCTGGGTTCACACTACGTTTTGTCCCATACGGGAGCGCATACGGCAGGGGGGAGCTAAAAGCTTGCGCTCCCGTATGTCACCGTATGCGCTCCCGTATGTCATTCATTTCAATGAGCCGGCCGGAGTGAAACGTTCGGTCCGGTCGGCTCATTTTTGCGCCGTATGCGCTTTTACAACCGGACCTAAAACCGTGGTTGACCACAGTTTGAGGTCCGATTGTAAAAGCGCATACGGCGCAAAAATGAGCCGACCGGACCGAACGTTTCACTCCGGCCGGCTCATTGAAATGAATGACATACGGGAGCGCATACGGTGACATACGGGAGCGCGAGCTTTTAGCTCCCCCCTGCCGTATGCGCTCCCGTATGGGACAAAACGTAGTGTGAACCCAGCCTCACTGTGATGCTTTGTCTGTGGGGTGGTGTGGCCCGGAGCCAGGGGCTTGGTCGGGCAGCAGTGGGAATGTCTGACCACTGGGTCGCTCCCCCTGTGGGCATGGTGTTGCCGTGGTGGTGGCCGCCGCCCGGCGCTATGCCATTGTTTGGTTAGGGATCCACTCTAAATAGGTGGCCTTGACGTGGCGAGTACTTTTTGATCAAAATGTATACTAACAACATGTTAGTGTTGGAATTTATGCTGAGAAGCAAGTAGATTAAAATACAAATTATGGATGTGCAGCTGTGTTTTATTTTCTCTATTTTTGTTTTACAATATATATGGCATATAAACATACTACAGTGGGACCAGAGAAGAGTGGCCGCCCGCCCACATCTATACGTTATACAGGATGATCGCATCGCTTGTGAGAAGTGACACCCATTGCGATCTGTCTATTAATGCAGGTACTACAGCTCCCCATGATACCCATGATAACATACTTTTCTATTACTGTTGCACTTAAAAAAAAAAAAAAAAATTTGTACGTTTAAAATCCCCCTATTTTGAAGACCTATAACTTCTTCATTTTTCCATATAAGTGGCGGTATGAGGGCTAATTTTTTGCGCCGTGATCTGTACTTTTTATTGATACCATATTTGCATATATAGAACTTTTAATCCATTTTTTATCATTTTTTGGGGGAATAAAATGAAAAAAAAAGCATGTATTTTGGACTTTATATTATTTTTACGTTCACGCTGTTCACCAGAGCAGGAGACGCCGGGAGCCGCACGGAGGAAGGAGAGGGGACCTCCGTGCGGCGTTATGAATGATCGGATCCCCGCTGCAGGCGATCCGATCATTCATTCAAATCGCGAACTGCCGCAGATGCCGGGATCTGTATTGATCCCGGCACCTGAGGGGTTAATGGCGGACGCCCGCGAGATCGCAGGCGTAAGCCATTGCCGGCGGGTCCCTGGCTGCGATCAGCAGCCGGGATCAGCCGCGCATGACACGGGCATCGCTCCAATGCCCGCGGTTATGCTTAGGGCGTAAATGTACGTCCTGGTGCGTTAAGTACCACCGCACCAGGACGTACATTTACGTCCTGCGTCCTTAAGGGGTTAATAGTTCAGATAGTTATGCACGGGACGATACCAAATATGTATATAAAATACATTAACACTTTTTGGGGGGGAAATAGGGAAAATGGGACAATTTACATTTTTATTGGGTGAGGGGGTTTTTCACATTTTTTTACAAATTTTTTTTTTTTACTTTTTTTACTTTTATTTTTACACTTTAATAGTCCCCATAGGAGACTATTTATAGCAATCACTCGATTGCTAATACTGTTTAGTGCTATGTATAGGACACAGCACTGATCAGCATTATTAGCTATCTTCTGTTCTGGTCTGCGGGAAGGCAGATCAGAGCAGAAGACGCCGGGAAGGCAGCGGAGCCAGGTGAGGGGACCTCTGTCTGCCGTGCTGGATGATCGGATCGCCACGGCAGCCCTCTTCCACAGCTTCAAATCCTTTGCCTTGGACTGCATGGAGATTACTCTGGACTCTCCAGTGAGAAACCTATTCATCCTGTTGATATCCCCCCTGTCTTAAGTGATATTAAGCCTAATCTTCCCTTTGCAAAAAAAGGTGATCTATACAACATTGTGAAGAAGTGCTTCATTGCATTTCTGGTACCTGCCCAGGTTTTAGGTCGGGCCCATCATGACTACCAAATCATGTTTTTCGTGTTGTCTGACATCCTACAGATGTTTTCGGAAAAAAAAAGCATCCTTGATGGTCTAGGGAAGTGAAGCAGTAAATGTCTATACAGTGATCCCTCAACTTACAATGGCCTCAAGTTAACATACAATAGTTTCAACATACAAACCATTGTAACTTCAAACCATACTCAACATACAATGCTACGGACAGTCCAGATCTGCAAAACATGTCAATGGCTGAAAGAACTGGCCATTTAGAATGGGCATTCATTGGTAAAACCCCTGTATTACTGAAGTGTATGTAATTAATTCTTGTCTGGTAGCGCCTCCCTACAGTACAGGGAGGTTTTACGTGTTCTGTACTACTCCTAACCTATACCACAGTTAACTGCTCCTTTGGATACCAGGTAAGGGCGGCTCCATTTTACTTTTTTAGGACATTGCGTGTACTATACAGGACCCTGAAGAAGTTCCTGTCCTCTCCATAGACATTGATTTACAGATCCCAGCAGCCCTTTCTTACTTTTATATGTAAGGATTTGCGCTATCTGTATTAGTTATCTGCTTATTTTTCTTTAATCTTCACTTTTTCCTATTTTTGGATGCCATTTTTGTAGCTTCAGAACCAATTACCAGGTTTTCATAGAGTTATGGTTCCAACATACAATGGTCATCCTGGAACCAATTAATATTGTAACTTGAAGGACCACTGTATTCCTAGTAGTCTAGTGCAGTAAGGAGGTTATTTACCGTATCCCCAATGGTTTATAAAAGGAAAAGTGTATCAGTATTACTTGTGATCTAGGACAATACAGGGCTTAATGTCAGTATACCTGGTGGTCTAGGGCATTGTATCCTTAGTGGCCTAGGGCAATAAAAGGTGAATGTAAAAAATCCCTGTTGGTCTAGAGCATTGAAGGGGTTTGTATGGATCTGTGGGGTATAGAGCCAGGAAGGGGTTAATATAAGAATCCCTGGTGGTCTAGGGCAGTGGAAGTATGAATCTTGAATACTTTTGCTTTATGCTGATTTGAAAAAACAAACAAACACTTTTTAAAAGTTAAACTGATCCAAAAATGAATTTTAAATTGCAATTGAATTTGAATGATGTAACAAACATCGACTTGACACATTGTTTACTGCCGTCTCATCACTCTCTGTATCCTGTCTCTAGTCTGTCACTCAGGAACAGCCGAAGCCTTCTAAGTGGATTGGAATAATATTACAAAATATATAAAATTGCATAACCAATGTTATATAAGTTCTTTTATTCCCTAGTAACATTTCATTTAGTCTGGGGGAACACTAAGTGATAGAGTACATTTAAGTAAACTTATTTATATGCCATATTATGCAACTTGGTGAATGCAAAGTATTAAAACCTTTCTGTATAAAATCTGTCCAACCCAAAGGCAAGAAACAGTGTGTGGAAATTATTCTCTCTGGTCAAGTCACATAAAGGAGTCAAAACCAGGATATTAAAGGGGTAGTCCAGCAAAAAAACAACTTATCCCCTATGCACAGGATAGGGGATAAGTGTCTGATCACAGAGGGTCCCAGCTGTACTCGGGCATCTACAGTGCTCCCATAGGAATGCCATATCTTCACTTGTAAAACTTCCACTTGTCATTGTCATCAAAAAGGCCAGTAGTCATATAGAAGTGCTGTGGCCATGTAATGCCCCACGAGTGAGGACCCACTGTGCCACAGGTGGCAGCTGGTCAGGCAGGCAGAATGGCTCAAGCTGACACTATAGATAGCGTCAGGCACAGGAGAGCTGAACAGGCGTTTATAGCAGAAGCTGTAATAACAGCTAGCCAAGATGGCTACAGAAGCAGCAAGGTGGAACAAGCTTCAAGCAGACAGGAATTGTGGTTGACAGTTCAAGTACATTAACAGGAGAGACAGAACACTTGATCAGCAGGTAATTCAGAGACTTAAGCAGTGCAGGAAACTACACTATTGCTAAGGTATCAGGGAACAGGTGGAGCTGCCTTACATAGTGAGTGCATGGCAGGGATTGGTGGAGGAACATTTAGGCTGTGAACATTGGCCCCATAAGTTAAAGGCAGTACTTACACACTGCTTCTAGTGGATAGAGTGGAAACTGCAGCAGAGGCTGAAACAGCAGGAGAGAATTCAGAGGATGCCACCTGATGCTGGTAAGAACACATAGTATGCATGTGGTTTTCAACCAATGGCGAAACAGGTCAAAGCTGTGTGCAGAGAGCTGGCAAATGGAAAAGAAGAGCAAAGTAAGTAAAATAATTGAAATCTGTGATCTTGGATCACCACTGATTTCAATAATGCTACGTTCTCACTAAGGTATTTCCAAGCGCAATATTCCACTGTATAATTCTAACATCAGTGTGAAATGGTTTTCCGATGATCCATGCAAACCCCCCCGAAGATCCACTGCTGAATTCAGTGAATCACGCAGTGGGTGCGGGGCTTCGCAGAGGTCAGGGCTTCAGTAGCTCAATTTACATATTAATTGTCTGTGCCTCCACATCCTAGTGAAGTGGAGTCACTAAGCCCCACCCTCTGTGAAGCCCTGCCCCCACTGCATGATTCACTGAATTCAGCAGTGGATCTTCTGGGGGACATATCTCAGGACCTACTGAACATATTGGACTCCTGTTCACCCGCACTATAACCTAGTCTATAAGGTTAAGTGTGGGCTAACAGGCTAACAGTTTTCCTTTAAGGCAAGAGAAACATCTAAATGAACTTTGGATCTTCTCCCATGTATGAGAACCTTTGTGCACTTTGCTTCCTTCCATACCTCATAACAAGTGTTAGGTCATTTTGCCTCTGTGTATGTGCATGAGATAGAGAAATGAGATTATGAGCGGATAGGGACCATAGGAAGAGCCCTGGAGCTCTGTAGAATATGACGGCATTTTGTTACTAATGGGATCCCCAGAGTTCGACCGTCATTGCATTTGTCAGACAGTCCTCGACATTCTCTCTTATATGGAATCGCAAGATTGAATGCATTGTCTAGGACTATTTCCCATTAGTACCTTCAAGTCCAATGAAACAACGACGCCACCTCTTATTATTCATTAGTGTCCTGTCAGGATCCATCAGCTCCTGTCACACCTTACTTCATTTCCAAGTCTGAACACATAGCGAGGACAGCGGGGTTTGCTGTCTGAGATCATATACGCGCGAGGCTGCAATATAAATATGACTCAACAGTTTACTTTCTCAAAATTGTGATCATGACCTTTTCCTTTAATATAATTTGATGGCCGTACAGAGTTAAGTAAGTCTATAAAATAATTATAGTTATTTTTGGTGTTTAGCCTCGTTCTGGCAGTGGTACGCTGTAATCATAGAGGACTAGAAAGAAATTTAAAGGGTAGAAGGGATAATAGGCATTTACAGATACAACAAGTTTAATATAGAACATGGAAACAAGTTAGAACATTCAACTTTTTGTATAACTTTTTATAGTCATTCCAGAATAAAGTATATGTTTATCCCCTTATCTGATATCTGGCGATGTTTTTTTTTCTTCATTTTTTTATCACCACCTTTTCAGAGCCATAACTTTTCTATTTTTTTACATTGACATATATGTATGAGGGTTTTTGTTTTTTTTGTAAGATTAGCTGAGTACCCAGCATTGCAGGAGAAATGAACAAAAGCTGAAGAAGTTCTGTGAGCCACCCAGCTTTCCCAGTCTCCTAAATCAAATATCTGTCTGATAAATCAGCCATATTGGAGCTCTAACTAAGAGTGAAAAAGCTGGGTGGCATGCATACTGCTTGCCACCCAGCTTTCCCAGTCTCCTGAAGCCCCAGGAGCAGCACTGCCATGTCCTCTTCCTGTGCCCTCACTAATGTGTTCACTCCACCCTATTTTTTCTCTCTTTCCTCAATAAATCATCTCTCACCTGTCTGCCATATTCACTCTCCCTGCCCCATCACTAACTATTCTCTGCACCTGCCTGCAGGACAGTTAAATAATACTTTACCATGACATTGGTCCCACAATAGAATGCTTAAAAGTCCCACCAATTTTCCGCAGCCTGAGAGTAATGCAATCAGGAGATGAACCAAAAGTCCCATAACTCTCCATTGCTTTTGAGTTGCAGAGATTGTCAGTAGTTGGACATACCTAAACTGTACTATATTTTTATTAAACCTATACCCAGTTAAAATTGACATATTTCCAGCTGTTCGGAAGTTATGCACTTTTTTTTTCTGTATCTCGGGCTCATTCTTTGTATTGTGATCTGTTGTTTTTACGTATAGGTACCATATTTCTTTAAATTAAACTTTTTGACCACCTTTTATGAATTTTTTCTAATACAGAGTGCTGAAAAATTAGCAGTTTTTGTATTTGCTATTTTTTATGTTAACATCATGTAGATGCAATAATGTTATACTGTATTTTCGCACTTGGAGATACCAAATATGTTTATTTTTGTTTACATGTTTTTATTTGATAAATGACAAAAGACGGGGCTTATTTATAAAAAAAAATTCTATTATTTTCTCAACACTTTTTAAGTTCCCTTAGGGGACTGTTATTAGGAATCTTTCAATTACTTACACTGTTCAATGCTATTCCATAGCATAGCATTGGTCACTGTTATTGGCACTCTACTAGTAGTGTCTGTCTGAGGCAGACTGTATTAGAAGAGGGACACAGAGTAGCACAGAGGTACGGGGGAGATCTCCGACTGCGATCTTATCTAACCGGAATGTGATCGCTGATGTCTGTCATTAGTGGTGAGTCCTGGCTGCTGACTATGCAGTGAGTTCAGCCCCTAGGCTCGCTTCAGAGTCCACTAGCGAGCACATGATGTACATATATGTCCTCCTGTGTCATCTAAGGGTTAAAAAATGTAAAATGGGAAAAAAGTTTACTGTTTGGTATAAATGATATGTTGTTATCTGTATTCTGTGGGTCAGTACAATGACGCCAATGACAAATTTATAGCTTTTTTTTATTTTTTTACTATTTTAAAAAACTGCTGCTTGCTTTGCAACACCATATTATGAGATACAACTTTGGTTTGAGGGATTGTTATTTGTAGGGCAAGGTGTAGTTTTTATCCATACCATGTTGGAGTTATTTTGACTTTATTTTCCTTTCTTGGGGGGCAAGCTGAACAAAACAAACAACATTTCCCACATTTTCACTGTGCTCATTGTGCAGTATAGTTAACATGACATTTCAATAGTGCAAACTTTTACAGGTGCAGCATTACCAATTGTTTTTTATTGATAATTGTTTTCATATGATCAATGGGAAGTTTTTTTTTTATATTTGTTTTTTTGTATTTTTTCAAAAACTTTATTTAAATGTCAGCAGAGAGACCAAAATGGACCACAAGAATTGGGGTGGGGAAAGCTAGTGCTATGCACAGAAGAGAGGGAGAAAGCCTGGGCTGTGTAACTGCAATATGTGACCCTGTTTGCCTCCTCTACACTATGAGTCAACACTATGCCTGAAAGGTAAATCAAGGCTTTCCCCTGGCTACTCATAAAGTTCTGGTCAGCTGTCCCTTGTAAAAAAATGTCTATTCCCACTATGTACAAAGTGCTGCCTCCTCACTTCTCTCTCCCTTAAGTCATCATCAATATCAGCAGTTCACTGCTCATGCTATGTAATCCTTCCCTGTTGTGATCCTCTCTGCTCCTCTTGTTTCCTTTCTGCTCACATGGTATTTTCAAACACAGCTAATCAATAATCCTCCTCTCCTACATGCCATCCATAGTACTGTACAATAAATCACCTCCTCCCCATCCAGCACAGCCAGTTAAAGGGGTACTCTGCCCCTCAGCGTTTTGAAAAAAATGTTCCGAACACTTAGAGCCGGCGCCGGGAGCTCCTGACGTCATAGCCCTGCACCCTCATGCCGTCACGCTCTGCCCCCTCAATGCAAGTCTATGTGAGGGGGCGTGACAGCCGTCACGCCCCCTCCCATAGACTTGCATTGAGGGGGCGGGGAATGATGTCATGAAGAGGCGGGGCTATGACGTCACGAACTCCCGGCGCCAGCTCCAGCGTTCGGAACAGTTTGATCCAAATGCTGAGCAGCGGAGTACTCCTTTAAGTTCTGTGAACTTTTCTCTAGCTTTTTGTGCGCACCAATAGATAATTGCCCCAGTAGGAAGGGAGGGTATTATTCAACCAATAGGCCCTTTTGTCCTCTGATATCCTTCTCACATAAAACTTAACATTTATTGTGTCATTAAAATAGTGAATAATTGAGGAAAAAAATTAAAAACACAACTACTTCCACGGGTATTAATACAATATACTCTCCAGTGTCTATTGTGAATCACAGTTCACATCAGGATTAATTATATACAGTATAGTTCAATTCAGAACTAGTTTGTATGTATATTATAATCACTGTTCGTATCAGAACTAGTCTGTATATATACTATAGCACTGGAGGAGGATGTTCAGTGCTGTTCCCAGCAATGACTAGTAACTCAATATATTATCATGAGGGCAATTACATCTGCAGTATGTTTTTGCTTCTCCCTCTCTTTTATTGTAAACCAATGGACAGTAGTGCTGTTAAAACCTAAACCTGCTACACCCTACATGTTTCGCCACCCTGCGTGGCTTTCTCAAGGATGACACATAGCAGACTGAGCATTGCACGTGTCACTTGGGCTGTTTAAGCCCTCTGCATCTTATGTCACGGCCAATCATGGTGTCACATAGTTCTCGTCATGCGAATCCCAATGCTTTACACATATCATGTGATACTGCCTGCCCAATCACATACCCCAACGCAATACTTACTCCAGTTGACAAGATCCAGATCCTGGTCTGTAGTTCCGCTCCTGGGCCGCGCCGTGAATGCACGTGCATTGCGCACACGCTCCACCCGAACTACCTGAGAGCGGACGGGCGCATGTAAACTAACTGATCCGGAGATAGGGTCCAACGGCGCATGTCAAGGGACTTACAATACAGCACATACTGATCCCTTTGCGCATGACATGGGTGTTAGACTTATTCTTCATATTAAACATATAACATATGAGTCATAGAACTTAATGGCAAATATTCCATAGATTCAATTTTGTCAAACAACCTACAAAATTAGCCCAAACTTATGTTCAAAAATTTTATCTTTATTATGAATACAAAACAGGTAGAAAAAACCCTTAAAATAACCCACCCTTAAAAAATCCCCAACAAAAAGCTGAGCAGGGTATCTCTGGGACAAGTACAATATCACATATATTGCCAATAGCACAATCCTACAGTATAGGTTTGGTCAGCGTATAATAGAACAATGTCTCAAAACACTTTACCTAATTGTGACATGCTGACAGCCTCCCAGTGATACTCCTGCGACCTCGACACGTGTTTCGGATGATTCCTTTTTCAAGAGGCGCTGCTTGAGGTGAGAACTACAGGCTCTTTATAATGGTAGCCCTCCAATGGCGCATGGGGGGGGGGGGCTTTGTGTGTGTGTGTACGTGTGTGTGGGGGGGGGGGAAGGGGGGTTGTTTACTTATGTGGGTGTGATATGTGTGGTGTAGTAGTGGTTTGGTGTCGCAGGGTTTTGGATGTGGAAGGGGAGGGGGGATGGGGGGTGGGTGGGGGGAAGTTTGGGGTTATATACACAAGTATAATCACATTCACTATTGTCATTCAATCAACTTTATTATTATTCTCACATAATGATCACTATCACATATAATAGGGGGTGGGATTATCACTTGGTGGGGTACTGAGCCTTGGCTCTCTTCTGGGGTTATTATTATTATTAATTTTATTATCACTATTATTACTATATTATGAGTACGATTCATCATCTTTTACACTGGGTATGGTGTGTAGGATGTAGTATGTGTGCATGGGTGCAGGCATGTGCACACACATGTGTGCATATGTGGGCACAGATGTATATATATATACATATATACTATTTTGTATATATATATTTTTTTTCATATATTATTGATTTTTCATTATATATTTTGTATTTAAAATTTTGAACCAATACCACTTATGGGTCTCTAATGGTATGCATGAAATGGATGTTTTTGATAGACTTAATATGACTGGATATAGGTAGGGGTTGCGGGCACTCATGTGTAGGTTCCACATTATCCTGTAGGGGGCTTCCCTAGGATCAGGATATATTAATGCAAGGGATAGGAATAGATTACATGATTGATAGAGATATGGGTATGAATAGATTTACATAATTCTTGTTGGAACAAACAATGAGGGCTATTCTATAACCACTTTGTGAAATCATTTCGATTCAGGATCTAAGTCTATGGTATTCTTGCTTTTTGATATATGACTAAACATTTCTTATATATTATTAGTATTTATATATTTATATAATTCTATTATTACAAATTCTTTTTGAATATAGTATAGCCAATTGATTATATTCTATAACAGTTTCCTTATTGGGACATGTGACGCGGCTCCCCTGGATGATACTCACAAAGAGGATGGTTATGCCCGGAGCGCATGCGCGGATTCGTGACGCTGTGCCGTCTTTCGGAGGGCAGTCAGTACGGGCGGATGTGTTTCAAAGTCTGACGCGCATCCGCTGGTGACGCCACCCGGAAGTCGGCGGGCGTCTGGTTCCGCTACATGCGCCATTGGAGGGCTACCATTATAAAGAGCCTGTAGTTCTCACCTCAAGCAGCGCCTCTTGAAAAAGGAATCGTCCGAAACACGTGTCGAGGTCGCAGGAGTATCACTGGGAGGCTGTCAGCATGTCACAATTAGGTAAAGTGTTTTGAGACATTGTTCTATTATACGCTGACCAAACCTATACTGTAGGATTGTGCTATTGGCAATATATGTGATATTGTACTTGTCCCAGAGATACCCTGCTCAGCTTTTTGTTGGGGATTTTTTAAGGGTGGGTTATTTTAAGGGTTTTTTCTACCTGTTTTGTATTCATAATAAAGATTAAATTTTTTAACATAAGTTTGGGCTAATTTTGTAGGTTGTTTGATTATTATTAGCCTTTTGGGCTCTGTAGGTAATATATGATTC
The DNA here is from genome assembly GCF_029499605.1 of Hyla sarda. Taxonomy (NCBI): domain Eukaryota; kingdom Metazoa; phylum Chordata; class Amphibia; order Anura; family Hylidae; genus Hyla; species Hyla sarda. The sequence goes on along the minus strand of NC_079194.1, from coordinate 227,743,447 downwards.
AATTTTGTCATTACTCATCTTGAATCATCACGAAAAACACAGAGAGAGGACAAAAACGGTCTTATGAGGCGCTGCTTAGGAGATCATGAAGACGGAAAGACTCAAGCCAGCACAGGACAAATGTTTTTTATTTGTAAAAAGGAACAATGTGTTTCGGCACATACAGAGTGCCTTCCTCAGGTCCAAACATATAACAGCACTCTTCAGATGCTGGTGGGTGCAAGAGATGCTGGTAAGGATTCCTGTGCCCTGTGTGTAGCAGCGCTGGTGTGGTCTGACCACCAGCATCCCTCACTAGCATCTCTTGCACCCACCAGTATCTGAAGAGTGCTGTTATACGTTTGGACCTGAGGAAGGCACTCTGTATGTGCCGAAACACGTTGTTCCTTTTTACAAATAAAAAACATTTGTCCTGTGCTGGCTTGAGACTTTCCGTCTTTATGATCTCCTAAGCAGCGCCTCATAAAACCATTTTGTGTCCTCTCTCTGAGTTTTTCGTGTTGTAATCACAGGCTCTGCTTGCTAAGAGTCCAGTCCTGGTCTGAGCGGAGCAGCTTCGTATATACCTCTACCCACCATCCTTCCACATATATTTGCACCAATGGGTGAGTAATATCACCTAGGTGTGGTGGAGGGCTTTTTCAGATCTATTACCTGTTACAAAGGGAGTGCCCCCTGTTTCTCATTTTTTGTCTTTTATTTCTGATCATCTTGAATCATATAATAATGGTAAGTATTTGCATGGATTTATGTTATTGATCATATGGAGTCATAACAATAATATCATCCTACAACCAATGGTAAGTATTCTTATGGCTGTTTTAATTCTAATCAATCTACACCACCATATATCATTATGTATCGCTGTTATAATCACATTTTTAGCAATACATTTGATCTGAGAGTGCATATGATTACCAATTTTCATGGCCTTCAGATAAAAGCATGATTATGCAGGTGACAAGAACTAGACACTCACAATTCACTTTCTCACTATATATTTGCACATGGATGCTCAAAATTCCTCTTGTTATATGTGTTTTTATAATTACAATTAATCCATAATTTATTCCATACTTTATGATCCTATCGCCGACATATTAATCATGATCATTAATGCAATACCCTATTGATCATAATGCCTAACTACAGCTTAAATGAATGGTGTGTAGGTGAATCCCTCATTCAGGCAGTGTGGGTTCAAATTTTGCAACCGGAAGATCATCTATGCTTCCTCCTTCAGGAGGATTTGGTCCAGGGAAAGGCAAAAACATACTGCAGATGTAATTGCCCTCATGATAATATATTGAGTTACTAGTCATTGCTGGGAACAGCACTGAACATCCTCCTCCAGTGCTATAATATACATACAAACTAGTTCTGAATTGAACAGTGATTATAGTATACTGTATATAATTAATCCTGATGTGAACTGTGATTCGCAATAGACACTGGAGAGTATATTGTATTAATACCCATGGAAGTAGTTGTGTTTTTAATCTTTTCCCTCTATTATTCACTATTTTAATGACACAATAAATGTTAAGTTTTATGGGAGAAGGATATAAGAAGGAATAAATGCCTTATGGGCACATTGTTGTTTGGCACAGTCTCTTTATATCTCTATATGTCAAAGCCACACATGCATGATTAGAGTAGGAGGACTTGTGAGTAGTAGCTACCTTATGTTTGACAAGAGAAGTAAGGAAAATAAAGTCCATTTGTGGGTTCTGCTGGCAGTGGGTGTATTAAACCTGTACACCCTGCACCCCCTCCCCTTCTATGACGTGCTCTCAGGATATCTGGTATCATATGTGGTATTGCCTTGTGTGTAAATTTCCGAAGTATAAAAATATTATGTTAATTAAACAGCACGGTCAATAACGTATACATAAACAAAAACAAAAAACTGATTTGTATATTTTTGGTCACTTTGTGTACCATGATTAAATGTATAACAAGCAAGCAAAAAGTTCCATTAAAAAAATTATACTGATATAAGGATCATGACGCGAAAAATGAGCCCTCACACATGTTTTTGGGGCTAGCACTAAGCCCCGGCTTAGCAATGGACTCCGTCTATAAGATGGCTTCCACTACTAAGCCTATAAAGTAATAAAAAAAACACACACACAAGTTAAAACAATTTTATTAGGAAAAACAGTCACCCACAGCCCTCGTTAACCATTTTATTAAAACAAAACAAAAAATGCAGGCCATCGTCGTAGTCCGCCGAATCCGACGTAGTCCTTCGCATTCACGTGTCTGAAACGAGAAGAGAAGAAAAACACAAAAAAATGAGATAGTACATTTTTGGGGGTTCTTCCCCTGGAGAGCCTAACTTACCATCCACGTTCCAGCTCTGTCATCTCCCTGTGTTGCTCGACGCAAATACTGTGCAAATTCCATGCAATTTTTTTTTACAATTTAGTTCTATGGGGTTCTGCTTGCAGATTCCGCTTGAAGAATGAACATGCTCTTTCTTCAAGTGGAGAGGAATTACACTGTGGAATTCTGTGAGCGGAATTTCCACAGTGTGAACGAGAAAGAGCAAAATACATTATGGTCTATGGGAGGAAGAGATGTTCTATTTTATCAAGCGGAGAATTCACGAGGAATTACTCGAGTACATTCCTCTTTAATTCCTTAGTGTGAACGGGCCCTAACCTAGCTATGCTAAACTAATGTTAAAGGGGTACTCTGGTGAAAAACTTTTTTTCTTTAAATCAACTGGTGCCAGAAAGTTAAACAGATTTGTAAATGACTTCTATTAGAAAAATCTTAATCCTTCCAGTACTTATTAGCTGCTGAATACTACAGAAGAAATTATTTTCTTTTTGGAACACAGAGCTCTCTGCTGACATCACTGTCCATTTTAAGAACTGTCCAGAGTAGGAAAAAATCCCCATAGCAAACTTACCGTATATACTCGAGTATAAGCCGAGTTTTTCAGCACGATTTTTCGTGCTGAAAACACCCCCCTCGGCTTATACTCGAGTGAACTCCCCCACCCGCAGTGGTCTTCAACCTGCGGACTTCCAGAGGTTTCAAAACTACAACTCCCAGCAAGCCAGGGCAGCCATCGGCTGTCCGGGCTTGCTGGGAGTTGTAGTTTTGAAACCTCCGGAGGTCCGCAGGTTGAAGACCACTGCGGCCTTCAACATCATCCAGCCCCCTCTCACCCCCTTTAGTTCTGAGTACTCACCTCCGCTCGGCGCTGGTCCGGTCCTGCAGGGCTGTCCGGTAAGGAGGTGGTCCGGTGAGGAGGTGGTCCGGGCTGCTATCTTCACCGGGGAGGCCTCTTCTAAGCGCTTCGGGCCCGGCCTCAGAATAGTCACGTTGCCTTGACAACGACGCAGATGCGTCGTTGTCTAGGCAACGGCTCTATTCCGGGCCGGAAGCGCGGAGAAGAGGCGCCCCCGGTGAAGATAGCAGCCCGGACCACCTCCTCACCGGACCACCTCCTCACCGGACAGCCCTGCAGGACCGGACCAGCGCCGAGCGGAGGTGAGTACTCAGAACTAAAGGGGGTGAGAGGGGGCTGGATGATGTTGAAGGCCGCAGTGGTCTTCAACCTGCGGACCTCCGGAGGTTTCAAAACTACAACTCCCAGCAAGCCCGGACAGCCGATGGCTGCCCGGGCTTGCTGGGAGTTGTAGTTTTGAAACCTCTGGAGGTCCGCATGTTGAAGGCCGCAGTGGTCTTCAACCTGCGGACCTCCGGAGGTTTCAAAACTACAACTCCCAGCAAGCCCGGACAGCCGATGGCTGCCCGGGCTTGCTGGGAGTTGTAGTTTTGAAACCTCTGGAGGTCCGCATGTTGAAGGCCGCAGTGGTCTTCAACCTGCGGACCTCCGGAGGTTTCAAAACTACAACTCCCAGCAAGCCCGGACAGCCGATGGCTGCCCGGGCTTGCTGGGAGTTGTAGTTTTGAAACCTCTGGAGGTCCGCATGTTGAAGGCCGCAGTGGTCTTCAACCTGCGGACCTCCGGAGGTTTCAAAACTACAACTCCCAGCAAGCCCGGACAGCCGATGGCTGCCCGGGCTTGCTGGGAGTTGTAGTTTTGAAACCTCTGGAGGTCCGCAGGTTGAAGACCACTGAGGGCGAATGATGAGAAGAGGATGATGAAGGGGGGGGGTGTGGGGATGATGAAGGGGGGGGGTGTGGGATGATTACAAGGGGATGATGAAGGGGGGATGTGTGGGATGATAAGGGGATGTGTGGGATGATGACAAGGGGATGATGAAGGGGGGATGTGTGGGATAAGGGGATGTGTGGGATGATGACAAGGGGATGATGAAGGGGGGATGTGTGGGATAAGGGGATGTGTGGGATGATGACAAGGGGATGATGAAGGGGGGATGTGTGGGATAAGGGGATGTGTGGGATGATGAAGGGGGGATGTGTGGGATGATAAGGGGATGTGTGGGATGATGACAAGGGGATGATGAAGGGGGGATGTGTGGGATGATAAGGGGATGTGTGGGATGATGACAA